>NW_019384492.1:600808-657800 GCF_000671375.1 Centruroides sculpturatus
GAAAGCAGTTAAACAAGAAAAACTTTTCTAAATCATTTATTTTATCGTTAGGTATTATTATAATAATAGACAGATGTCATCGTCTCTCGAAATACGATATCTTTCTTATTTCGCTGTTGATAGCCCGACACGTGTTCCGCAGCCATCTTGTATTTTCTCGCGCGCGTGGGATTGTGGGATCTCTCTTATGACTGGATCTATAGTTTCGAGCACTCTCTCGAATCGATCGCGATTGAACCTCGTTTCAGTCGAGATTGAGACGGTCGATGGAGGTTGCACCAGGCGAACAGGGTATAAGGCTCTAGTTTAGTAGTGTTACAGAGTATAATACATATATCTTAATATATTTTTTAAAAGAAACAAAACCACTTAGAAAGGTTACGTGTGTTTAACAACGGGTTCGGCCGAACCTGTGCGAACCCGCTGAATATCACCATTGCGACTACCATACTATATTATATCCCATGACAGCCTGAAAGTAATTGAAGTTAGTCATAGTAATATTTCAAACTTGTTAACCACAATGGTTAACAAGTTTGAAATATTACTATGACTAACCTTATAAGTTTGAAATATTACTATGACAACCTTATAGTTAATTTTTTTCTTTTGGATAACATCCTATGAACATTATCCAAGTAAAAAGAAAAACACTAAAGAAATTTGTTGATATAAATTAGAATTTTTGAATAATTATACATTTTATTTGAAAAAAGATATGTTGTAATTTACACTCTGTATACTTTAGTGTCTAGTTTGAAAAGAAAAACGTCAAACATTTGATTAACGAATTGATATAGCATTGCACTTTTTTGCAAGAGTGTATGAAAAAGTCGAAGAATTACATATTTTGATTGTATAATTTTATGTTTGTAATTCTGTATTTAACTAATAACGTTAAATGATGAATTAATAATTTCAAGTATATAAAAATACTGTTTTTTTTAACTTTGATGACAACTAAGATGTATTTTTATACATATTTATCTCATCTATAGCATAAACATAAATTGAGATCACAATTTTATTTTTAAATTAAAAATAGNATTTTATTCTAATTCCTGTAAAAATCTTATCAAATTTATATTAATTTTTAAATAATTAATTTTTCATGGTATCCATTCATTAGGTCACAGAATCATAAAATGCATATAAACAATGTTTGTTGAACTTCTTTCCATGTATACACTCTGAGAGTGCAAGCAAAAAAAAAAAAAAACTTTGCAATTAGAATATTTAATCTGTTTCTAAAACTTACCTTTTGTGATCTTTGAAAAATAAATTCATATATATTTCTATTTTATGCATTTTTCTTTATTTCTGCTGCTGTTAATTAAAATTTATATTTTGAAAAATTTCTTCTTTTTCATAATTTTAATAATTCATATATTACTAATATGGTTAAGGAAGGTAGTGGCTGTATAATATATGTCAAATGTATATTTTGTTGTTTAAATTATTGGACAATTATTAGTCAAAAAATATAATTAAACAGTTGTAAAGGAATTTATCTTTGTGATTATCATCAGTACTTACCAACTTTAATGTAAAAGATAATAAACCAATTTCATTCTGAAAATACAATTGTATTATTGTAATGTATACTATATGAACATTTTTTTTATATTTAACATTCAGATACAAACCTTTAATTTGAATTTGTTTTATAAATTTGACATATATACATTTATGATTTATTTGAATATGCAACTTTGCTTATGTTAAATTTAATTTGCTGTTTGAAAATAAACTTATAAAATTTTACCAGAATTAAATCTGTAAATCTTTGGTTATATCATATCTGATGTATGACTTAAAAGAAATATGATTTGTACTGGAACAATTTGAACAACATATTAATATTTCTATCAATTTTTTTCTTTAATTCTTTTCATGTTTAAATTTTAAAAGCCTAAAGGAAAACTTTTCTATAGTGGCACTGCATCAGATAAAGAAAAATCAAATGAATTAAAAGGAAGGGAAAACAATGAAAGTCAGATAGTAAAACAGTGGAAGGAAAAAATTGTGAGAAGCCAAAATAAAATCCAAAGAATTACTTAATTTTCCCGGCAACAACTAATAGAGTGTGGCGCCATCTGTTATATTTTATTTAAAATACTTTACCTGTTTAATTATTGTATGGCAAAAAGCTTATTTTTGAGGGTAAGAACGGATTTTATAAATAAATGCTAATGAGTAAAATCTTGTCCAACTCCACTTGAAATACGACACACAATTTTCGTCGACCTTTAAATTAATCACCAAAATTTAATACCATCAATCCCCTAATATACAAACCTCCCTGTAAAATTCCAGAAATTTTCGACAAAAAAGCACGGGAGTTAAGCTTCAGAGGTGGTGAAAAAATCGAGTTCCCCACTAACATACATAAAAGTCGAATGTTTTTTTTCATTTCTCGACGTTCAAGGGTCCGAGTCCAAAAATATCTTGAGAGGAGGCCAGTTTTTGACCGATTGCCATATTTTCCTGTTATACACATTTTTACTTTCCGGGTTATATATATACTAGGTTTTCTCAAACGGATCCCGGTTGTTTTTTAACGCGGGAAATTCCGCGAATTTAAAAAATTCACTTTTTTCTTATTTTGTGTTAAGATTGAGGAAATTTTGCAAATAGAAAGTATAATTAACTCATAAACGGTCAGAATACATTTGTATTTATTAATTTTAAAACTACTGATTAGTTTTTTAAATTTTTGCTCGTTATGGCATGTCACAAGTGGACAATAATCAATGTGTGGCTTATTTGTGACAAGACTGAAAATTCTTTACTTTCAGAACCTGTAATATCTGGAATAATTGTGCTTATGCTGTCTTAATTTTTAACCATGCCCAGTAGCGTCAATAAACGCGTAACGCCAGGTTGTGCAAATTGGGCAAGGATACAAACGAGTACGAAGTTTGCAAGTATGAAGTTTTCATAAACCTGATTATTAGAGACAAACTAACTGCCGAATTATTGGGCTATAAGCTTGATGTTTCTATTAAAGCAGCCAAGGTAGACAAATCAAGAATTCTAGAGAGCAAAAGAAGTACTACAATCTCGAAAACAAACTAGAAATCTTTCGGGATACAGGCGAAAAAAAACATTTACATATATTTAATGCATTTAAGAGAAGACGGAATTCCACTCACATCAATTGAATCGGAAAGGGCTTTCTCGGTAGCGGGACTTTTCATTACTAAAATAATCAAATTGAGTGATCGGAGTATTGACCATCTTTGCTTTTTAAAATCTTATAAAAATTTACAATTATATTTTGCATTGTTTTATTTAAAAAACGAGAATTATTTTTTAAGTTAGAAGTTTGATCTAATTTCATTTTTTTAAATTTTTAACTCAATTCAAAGCATTTTTTTTTTTGTTATTGTTTGCAGTTTCCAGCAAACTTTAATAATTTTTTTTTCTATTTGTGAAAATTTCTACATATACAGTATATCAAAAATTACCTTTGAATTATCTTACACAGCATTATTAATACGATTTTGGAGGTTGCAGAACGAATTAAATTACTTAAAAAATGAAAAATAATTATATACGAAATATCCTGAAATCAAATGATATCTTTAATTCTATCCCGGGATTTCTCGGAAAACAGATCTCTTTTATCCCGGGACAAGCAAAAGACCGGGAAATGAGAAACCGTAATATATACTTACGTAAACGGATAAAGGTACTGGGGTGTTTCTCAATGTCGGTTAAATTCAGCTGAATAGTTGGCAAATGCATTCCGTCAAAATAATAATCCGGAACAGAGCCGGCCCTACCATAGGGCGAACGGAGCAGCCGCTCCAGGCGCTAAGTCCTAGGAGGCGCCTCAGTGGTAAAAAAAATATAAAGGAAAATTTTTTTTTCACTTTTCGATATTTTCGGGAGGCGCCAAAATAGGATCTCGCTCCATCCTAAAACTTGCCTCGGGCCGGCACTGATCCGGAATTAAGAGAGCAGTGTAAAGAAGGATAGGATAGAAGAGTCGACCTTCTTGACTGACAATTTGTATGAACTACTGTATTGTTATCGGCCATAGCTATCTGTCAGCATATTGGCTCCATATGCCACCCAGTAATAATAAATGTCGAAATAAGGATATCTACCGTTGTTGATTCAAAATTGAAATAGATTGGAATTTGTAGGCTCGATAGATCGTTCGATATACTGCCAAAAAGCAATAATTGCGACAGCTGTTGAATTATTTGTGTTTGGTGAATGTCTACTCTTTCTTAAAAAATAAAAAAAAATCGGGTGCATTATTTAGACTTATTTTTTTATTTTCTTGTACGTTTTCAAGTCCAGATTATTCGGCATCCATTAAAGTTGAATTTATTATACTGTATTTCATTTGTTATCTCTTTTGAAAAATGTATATAGTTTTCCTTAAGTCGAAAAACGGGGCTCTTTAATCTAGGATCTGAAATTACTGAAATGCTACATATAGTTTGTGTTTCGTAACCATTTAATTTCTTGATTACGCCATTTAATGATTACAATAACTTTTTTCCGCATCTTACCCAACTATTACAAAGAGTGTATGTGTCGAATATATTTTGGTGAGAGTAGTTTTTATCTTTGTGCATATTTATAAATGAATCAGAACAAATTCCTTTTCTTGAACAATAGAATATAGTCGTAAATCACACGCAATGAATGTTGTCAATATCTTATTTATATTAGTTGCCTTTTTGCTATTGATATCGAAAAAATCTCGCTAGTGAAATACGGTACTGACTTATTTTTTCGTCTTGTCAGTGGCCACTTCGATGATGGGTTTTCTAAATCTCTAGCTTTAAATGTTAAAACCGACTCGTCATTATTGCTAATATAATTTTTTCTAAATTCAACAGGATGTAAACGTTTTATATTATCCTTTAAATTTGATGTGTTTTCTGATATTTTGTACATTTTTTTTTTTACATAAAATACATTTCGGAAACTGTTTTCCTTTCTTATCATTTCGGAAATACTCCCAAATATTAATTTTTATATGATGGACATTCTACAATTTAAAAGATAACGGAAATATTGTTTTCCTTGACAGTACTGAGAACTTCACGGCTAGCAGATAGCACTTTACACAAAAGTAGAAATATTAAAAAGTTTTAAAATTAGTTTTAAAACTAATTTTAAAACATGATGATAAAAAAATAAATATTATTTTCATATGAAGAATACGATATAAAATTGGACTATCGATAGTACCGATAGCACTATCGATAGTATCCGAGCACTACTTGTTTGGTCTTCCACGTCTGTGAGTGGCATTCTGTCTTCCTTCATTCAGCTTTTCTTCGTTTTACATCTAACTGTATATTTCTGTGCGCCATTAGATTCGTTTATTTTCTTCATTTCTGACACCTTGTTTTCAAAATAAAATTATGTCAATATCTATACTTCATTTCACTAGACTTACTGTTTGATAATATTTTTTGATTGCACGAATTTTGTATAAATAAGAATCTTATTATTGATTGTGGAAAACCATTATTGAACTTGTTCCGTTATATTTTCATAACAAATGAAACTGTACTGTTAAATTTTACAATAGAGTGGTTAATTTGTCGAATAACAAATACCTCGCATACTTGGTTAGCGAATAAACAATATTCGTGACGTATAAATGACCATCGAACGTCTTATCAATGACGTCACCGTCAATGATAAGAGTTTACAGATCAGTAGACTATCTGTTGTCGCGCTGATTAGAATCTACTCAGGAATATATTTTACACTGACGTTTATCCATGACCTAATGAATTCCGATTTAAAAACTTACGTAGTAGATAACGACAACTAAACAGTAAAAAGCAGAAAAATAGAACTTGTAAAATTAATAGACAAAACGCTTCAATTGAAAAACTATATATAATTTTCAGCCTTATAATATATATGTATACAGGGCTTTGAGAGAAGAGTTGGGGTTTCTTATCCTGGCCCGGAGACACTTGACTCATAATGGTTCCTATCTCTATAAATGAAATGTTTTTACTAACAATGCAAATTTTTTAAGGCTACTTTTGATTGATAAAGAAACATTCAACGTATTTTGTTACAGGAAAAAAATGGCAAAAGGGACTCACTAACCCCAGACCCCATACAGTTCTCGACGGTCCCGTATGTATGTAATATATAGGCCTATAAACATACAAATGTAATTACTTACAGAATAAATTTTACATTGAGTCTGATTGTATGATACATTCTTGTATACAAGATATAACAAGGCCGCTCAAAGGTTAAGAAGAGACTTGTCCACTTCCTTTTTGAACATACAATGTATTTAATGAAACTAACACAGCGTTAAAAAATTCTAGTTAATATTTTTTTACCTTTTGTTTTTGTTAGATTTTATTTATTTTTTTAAACAAGAAACGCAATGGAATGAATAACTTGTAATAAAATGGTTTTGAGATCCCAGCCAAATGATTCTGCTGGCCTCTGTGGTAGCGCTTTCGAATATTATTTCTTAAGAATTTTGTTTTGATGTTTTATATTGATTATACATTAAATTTTAATTATATTTTATCAGTTAGGTCACGTTTAAACATGAATATTCCAAAGATTCTTCTACTATTCTAGATATTTTCACCGATTCGTTTACAATAAAATGACTGCTTCTAAAATCGAAGTTGCGAATGTTGCTAGTGCAGTCTTGTCCTAAATATTTTTCTCAGATTGCTTTATGTGGGCACTTATATGTATCATTTAACCTTTTAATCCACACAATTTATACATTCCAGTGAATTTAGAAATATCAATATCGCCGGACGCCATTTTTTTATGATGTGAATTATTTCCTTGTTCCTTCGTGAATTTCCAAAAGCGTATCCAGGAGGGTGCTTGAATTCCCTTGATACCAACGCATCAATAATATCATTATTATTAGAAATATAGTTTTAATAAGATAGGGCTCACCAAATTGGGATTTTATTTTTGACCAACTCCAATTGTTTTTTCCTTGAGAAATAACTACGTTATCGCCTAGACTCTAGGTCAGGGATGGAGACAGTGGTGATATTCGAAATATTTAACAAAGGGTTCTCTAACAGAAAATTTTTTCTTAACAATTTTTTTTTCGCTCAAATGGTGCATTAGCAACATTAGTGCAAAAACGGACCTTAAAATTAATTAAGATACCCATATAAATAAAAAAATTTTTCGCAAAATTAACTTAATTAAGTCAGTTAAAATTTAACATTGTTTATGCCAGAACTATATTTTTTTTATAAATAATAAAAAAGAGTGTTCAAAATGGTTTATTTTGTACATATTTTAATATTTTTCATTCAAAATATTTTATAAACATAAAAATTGGCTTTTTTTTAATCAGAAAAAGTCATACGGAAAGCAGTTAAACAAGAAAAACTTTTCTAAATCATTTATTTTATCGTTAGGTATTATTATAATAATAGACAGATGTCATCGTCTCTCGAAATACAATATCTTTCTTAGTTTGCTGTTGATAGCCCGACACGTGTTCCGCAGCCATCTTGTATTTTCTCGCGTGCGTGGGATTGTGGGATCTCTCTTATGACTGGATCTATAGTTTCGAGCACTCTCTCAAGTCGATCGCGATTGAACCTCGTTTCAGTCGAGATTGAGACGGTCGATGGAGGTTGCACCAGGCGAACAGGGTATAAGGCTCTAGTTTAGTAGTGTTACAGAGTATAATACATATATCTTAATATATTTTTTAAAAGAAACAAAACCACTTAGAAAGGTTACGTGTGTTTAACAACGGGTTCGGCCGAACCTGTGCGAATTCGCTGAATATCACCATTGCGACTACCATACTATATTATATCCCATGACAGCCTGAAAGTAATTGAAGTTAGTCATAGTAATATTTCAAACTTGTTAACCACAATGGTTAACAAGTTTGAAATATTACTATGACTAACCTTATAAGTTTGAAATATTACTATGACAACCTTATAGTTAATTTTTTTCTTTTGGATAACATCCTATGAACATTATCCAAGTAAAAAGAAAAACACTAAAGAAATTTGTTGATATAAATTAGAATTTTTGAATAATTATACATTTTATTTGAAAAAAGATATGTTGTAATTTACACTCTGTATACTTTAGTGTCTAGTTTGAAAAGAAAAACGTCAAACATTTGATTAACGAATTGATATAGCATTGCACTTTTTTGCAAGAGTGTATGAAAAAGTCGAAGAATTACATATTTTGATTGTATAATTTTATGTTTGTAATTCTGTATTTAACTAATAACGTCAAATGATGAATTAATAATTTCAAGTATATAAAAATACTGTTTTTTTTAACTTTGATGACAACTAAGATGTATTTTTATACATATTTATCTCATCTATAGCATAAACATAAATTGAGATCACAATTTTATTTTTAAATTAAAAATAGCAGACGCATACAAGTACATTATTATTTATTAAATAACATAAATTGCATATTATTAAATTACAATTGATGTAATTATTAGAGCTAGGACATCAACGCATTAGTATAAGTTATGATTCTTAGTGCCTAGATGTCCTAACTCTAATAATTGTATCTAGTTTTGATTTTTCTAGATTTTCTAGATAACTGATAGGATACGACGTTTGTGTACCAAGATTCCTAAGAATTATCATCCTCAATATGTGGAGCACAATAGTTGTATAGTAACTTACGATTGTTGTTCAGCGTAATTTCCAGTAGATTAGAGGTTATGTCTGAAGTATATTTATCTGTAGGAAACAAAAATCCAGCCTGCAACCCTTGTGCTGAGAAAATACTATACAAATGCATCTATACAAAAATGTCAATTACGATACTTGTGCTCCAGATAGACGAAATTAAGTATTTAGAATGTTTCTTTATTAATAAAAAAATATAGTCTAAAGGTTTTATTTTCTGTTAGTAAAAATAATGTTAATTTAATAAAATTTTTATTATTTAGTATATAAATATAATAAATACGTATGTGTATATAAACATTTATTTAAATACGAATATATAAATTAATAACGTCGGTGCGCATCTCTGTTTATTTAAATTTTCTTTGGTCTCTGTCAACAATTAGAACAATGGTGTAAGTATCGCTTTATGATTAGAGGTATGGAAATAAATGCCCATTCGCAATGAAAATTAAGCATAAACACAAAACCTTGTACAGTTACCTATGTTATTTAATGCAACCATTCACAATGAGTTACCTTAAATTTAATAATAAGACGTTAACATAAACAATAGCTTCTGTATGGAAAAATTAATAGCATTAATATTAACATATATATAATATTGATATAAATAAATAGCTTGGAGATTTCAAAGTTTAAAAGTTTTCAAATTCCAAGTGTTTACGTGATTTAAAACAAGAAACAGTCGTAGTGGTTATGGAATTCCCACTGTTGAATTTTTCTCTGGTTCAGCGGATCACCTGTTGCTCGCACTTTTAAGTTTTCTGATGCAAAACACCTAAGATGTACGCTTTGGCGTTATTTATATCCATAAACTGCACAGCTCTAGCATCAGTGGTCATCCAAACATCAATCCATTTCATCGCCGACCACTATAATAAAATAATATAAAATTATATTTGAAGTTTATTTTTTTTAAGTGCAATTTTAGCCGCCCTAAGAGTTTGGCCGCCTGCGTGCAAACACGCACTGCATACCTATCAGAACCGGCCCTAACCCGGGGAAAAATCCTCATTTTTTTCCTCTCGACGGCCCTATTCGCATAATAAGTCATAGAAAGTACAAGAAAAATCATAAAGTACACAAAGATTTGCATTGAAAATTGGTAAATAGCAGACATTTTCGAGAAAACTTATCGAAACCTACGTATACAATGAAATATTTAATGAGTCTTACCGTTTTATCATAAGGATATACAGTATTTAAATTAAAAATAAATGATTATAAAATATATTTTTAAGTAAAAGAACATCTTTCATTGTTTACAAAATGGATAAATATTTTTAATGCTATCATTTACACAAAGTTAAATTTAGTAAAATTTATTTTAAATTGTGAAATGTTTATCTTGTCACATGTAGAACCAATTTTTCATTAATTAATTTTTTTTATCTGAAAATTTTTTGAAAGATGATCTTTATAACTTTAAAATAGAACTTGAAGCAATTCAAAATATTTTTAATGAAAGGCAAATGAACTTGATTATGTTAAAAGTAAATGTTATATTCACGAGCAAACATACGCTCGTGAATAAAACATTTACTTTTAACTTTAAACATTTTATTTTTTCAGTTTTTATTTTTAAATTAATTTATGAAATTATAGTCTAATACTTGTAAGTCACTTGAGCATAAATAGTTGTAATTTCATATGGTCTGTGAATAATTTTTAAGCTTAATTGACAACAAATCGCTTTTTTAATACACTATATATTATATCGTATCAGAAAATATTTGGAGACTGGTTAGTATTTTATATTAGTCTATATAAAATACTAGCCAAAACTTCTTGGATTGCCCGGAGAATATAACAATTTTAAAATTGGCCAAAATTTTATCAGACGGAATTCATTAGTTTCTGAATCCGCTGGAAATTTAGGATACTCAAAGGAATTCAACTGAAATCTACTAATTCCTGGATCCTTCGAATGTTCTGCGAGATGATCGCCTACATCTTTCTGTTCCACTCCTCTATACTTCTTTTTTTCTTATTTATGGGTCTTCGTCTAAAGATTTTACTCCAAAAATTCCTTTTCTCTTCAGTGTCTTCAATCATTCATTTTTCAAAGCAAACAAACGAACAAGCACGTCAACAAAAATCAAAATCGAAAAAGTATTAATCAAAATCGAGAAATGTGTATACCTTAATCAAGTGAACTAGATAAAACACAAGGAAGATTTAAAACAAGCTTTAAACATAGTGTGCCCCATTACAGATTAAACATTTAATTGTCACCTTTACTATTCTTATCATGCCGTATTTATTCCAAGGCAATTCATGAAAATGCTGTTAAGTGCAATCTAAGCACACTGAAGTGGACAATGTGTCGACAAAATGGATATGAATCTTCAAATAAAAAGAGTGAAATTGAATCTTCCTTGTTTTAGCAGTCTTTCATTCACTTGATTAAAGTGTATGCATTTCTTGATTCTGATTAATAATATACCAGTCCCCAAAAAGCTATTTATATCAAAATGGATTATTGACCAGTACTAATAATGAATATTCATGCTTGAAAAAATGTTTTATCTACAAAATTCTCTTTCCACGTTTTTCTGAGTTTAGAAAATGGTTTATAAAAATATTTTCAAACTTTACGAGAAAATTTTCTTTGAAAATATAGAAATACATTGAAAGTATTACGCATGAAAAATATGCGAGTTGTTTCTAAATAATATACAGAATACGTTAGAAGCAATTCGCATTAAAAAATTGTAAACAAGAAACAAATTAGACTATAGGCTACTTTAATTATGCGTATTTACTTGAGATTTTTAAAGAAATGTTGAACAAATATTGCTTAAATTTCTCTTAAAACTATCTAATTAATTTTGAGTCTAATTTATTTCTCATAGGCCAACTAATCTTTTCCAGAATAAAAATGGAGCCATTGTTCATTAGCCTACATAGGCCGATGTGAAGAAAAATAGTTTCGTGCCCATTACAAAGTAAAAATTGTGAAACATAATACTGTATACACAGTACATTTATATATAAAACATGCATTAGAAAATCGTACGACGTAGTTAATCTATTAGATTTGAAATTTCTTACGTTTTTGCAAGAAATTTGAAATAAAGCATTTCATACACTCATAATAGAAAATCAGTATCATTTATAAAAACAGGGGATTGTAAAGCAAGAGGTCATAAAGTAAAATCTATTTTAATTTTTATATAGAGTACTTTCAACTGGATTATACACAGTATTTATAGCAAGAATGTAGTGAGCAAGCTTTTTACATTTATAGCGAGCAATTTGTAGCATTTGTAGTGAGCAAACTTTTCAAAAAAGTTGTTGGCTCGCTTTAAAATACTAAACCAAATTAAGCAGTAAATTAAACTGAATTGCTTAAATTGAATTAAGGAACAACGAGAAGAGTTAAGCTAATTAGTTGAAATAAATAAACAACAACCAAATGATTAAAAGCATTCGTTTTGTAATGTTTATATTAACCGGTAAAATACTAAACAGTGCATGAAATTATACTTTTAGTACGCATCTTTAGTAGTTTATAAATTAATTTAAAAAATCCAAATAACCTAATTCGTAAATATTTTGTATTAAAACGATAATAAAAAGCCAAATAAATAAAACGTGCAAACGAACAAAAATTTTTTCCTTATTTATTATCTAAATATTTAAATTCATAAATTAAATTAAACTAAAAAGTTTAAAAATAAATTTCATAACAAATTACGTAATTTTAATATCGATAAAATCAATATATTATCAACACGAAAGATTCTGTTCTATTGACTATTGCATTACATTTCAGCAATATGAAGTGTTAAGTATTGCTACTACATTTTATGCACATTTTTTCGAGTTAAATCTTATATGATAAAAAATATTAATTCGTAAACTAATTGAAATTTATCAGTTAATTGGTAAATTTATCAAGTAATCTGGTTACTGGCTAAATTAATATAGAACAATTCAAATAACATTTACATAATTAATTAGTTTGCAATTTAAAAAAAATTCCCATTGTCTGTCTGTCTGTCCTCCTTTAATCTCGAAAATAGTGTTAGATAGATGAAAGTCAAAACCAAATATGAAACGTTTAAAAGCAGGAAGATCCGATGAACTATATACAAATTTTCAATCTAAACCAAAAATCACGTGAAATCAATTCAAAATTTTCTCTCTAAATGGAGTTTGGGGAAAAATTTTGTACATAGATGACAGGCACGACTCTATTGTTATTAGGAAAAGTATGATGTACAGGAAAAAGACACTACAAATTTGAGATGGAGAGCATATATTTTAAATTGAATAAATTAAGAATACGATTAAAAATTGTATCCTGAAATTGTGACAATGTCAAAATAAATAATTACTCGTTCAATATGTACGTTTTATATTCTTGACTTTTTTGACAAGGGAGCTTATTGTTTTAAATTTAATTTTTAATTAATAGTAAACTTTATAAAACTAATAAAACTATGAGAACTGATTGAAATCGATTAATTAAATTTTTAAAATGTTTTTGAATAAAAATATCAATATAAAACACGAACAATTTTATGAAAAAAGTTTTAGAACATTGGATTTTTTCCCTTATGACACGAAAATATTAGGAAGATCTCTCTAATTATTTAAAAGTTTGATAACTTCTTTCCTATTAATAAACTGGCCACACGAACATCGCACTGTTATTTATTTCATCCTGTATCACCTTTAAATTTTACTTAATTCCTAATGCTTATGAATTATCATACAGTGAAGCTTTCTTTAAGGGGGTCTTATCACCTCAAAAAAAGCTTCAATGTTTTTCTAAAATCTATTCTCTTTTTATTAAAAATGTTGACTTAATCAACAAAACTGATACTATTTGTTAATTAAGTCAACATCTTTAATAATAAAAAAAGAATAGATTTTTGAAATAAATAAGACCCCTTAAAGAAGGCTTCACTGTATGACGATTTATAAATTACGTGGTGAATGCGGTGTCCTTAATTTAACACGATAAATTGTTTTATATACAGTTGACCTCCCATAACACTGTTGATAATTCCGTTTTATATGAATTCCATGTTGTACGAGTCACTTAGATTTTACAAATACGTGTGCCGGGCTGTGAACGGCTCACGTATTTGTAAAATCTAAGTGACTCATACAACATGGAATTCATNTATACAGTATATCAAAAATTACCTTTGAATTATCTTACACAGCATTATTAATACGATTTTGGAGGTTGCAGAACGAATTAAATTACTTAAAAAATGAAAAATAATTATATACGAAATATCCTGAAATCAAATGATATCTTTAATTCTATCCCGGGATTTCTCGGAAAACAGATCTCTTTTATCCCGGGACAAGCAAAAGACCGGGAAATGAGAAACCGTAATATATACTTACGTAAACGGATAAAGGTACTGGGGTGTTTCTCAATGTCGGTTAAATTCAGCTGAATAGTTGGCAAATGCATTCCGTCAAAATAATAATCCGGAACAGAGCCGGCCCTACCATAGGGCGAACGGAGCAGCCGCTCCAGGCGCTAAGTCCTAGGAGGCGCCTCAGTGGTAAAAAAAATATAAAGGAAAATTTTTTTTTCACTTTTCGATATTTTCGGGGGGCGCCAAAATAGGATCTCGCTCCATCCTAAAACTTGCCTCGGGCCGGCACTGATCCGGAATTAAGAGAGCAGTGTAAAGAAGGATAGGATAGAAGAGTCGACCTTCTTGACTGACAATTTGTATGAACTACTGTATTGTTATCGGCCATAGCTATCTGTCAGCATATTGGCTCCATATGCCACCCAGTAATAATAAATGTCGAAATAAGGATATCTACCGTTGTTGATTCAAAATTGAAATAGATTGGAATTTGTAGGCTCGATAGATCGTTCGATATACTGCCAAAAAGCAATAATTGCGACAGCTGTTGAATTATTTGTGTTTGGTGAATGTCTACTCTTTCTTAAAAAATAAAAAAAAAATCGGGTGCATTATTTAGACTTATTTTTTTATTTTCTTGTACGTTTTCAAGTCCAGATTATTCGGCATCCATTAAAGTTGAATTTATTATACTGTATTTCATTTGTTATCTCTTTTGAAAAATGTATATAGTTTTCCTTAAGTCGAAAAACGGGGCTCTTTAATCTAGGATCTGAAATTACTGAAATGCTACATATAGTTTGTGTTTCGTAACCATTTAATTTCTTGATTACGCCATTTAATGATTACAATAACTTTTTTCCGCATCTTACCCAACTATTACAAAGAGTGTATGTGTCGAATATATTTTGGTGAGAGTAGTTTTTATCTTTGTGCATATTTATAAATGAATCAGAACAAATTCCTTTTCTTGAACAATAGAATATAGTCGTAAATCACACGCAATGAATGTTGTCAATATCTTATTTATATTAGTTGCCTTTTTGCTATTGATATCGAAAAAATCTCGCTAGTGAAATACGGTACTGACTTATTTTTTCGTCTTGTCAGTGGCCACTTCGTTGATGGGTTTTCTAAATCTCTAGCTTTAAATGTTAAAACCGACTCGTCATTATTGCTAATATAATTTTTTCTAAATTCAACAGGATGTAAACGTTTTATATTATCCTTTAAATTTGATGTGTTTTCTGATATTTTGTACATTTTTTTTTTTTTACATAAAATACATTTCGGAAACTGTTTTCCTTTCTTATCATTTCGGAAATACTCCCAAATATTAATTTTTATATGATGGACATTCTACAATTTAAAAGATAACGGAAATATTGTTTTCCTTGACAGTACTGAGAACTTCACGGCTAGCAGATAGCACTTTACACAAAAGTAGAAATATTAAAAAGTTTTAAAATTAGTTTTAAAACTAATTTTAAAACATGATGATAAAAAAATAAATATTATTTTCATATGAAGAATACGATATAAAATTGGACTATCGATAGTACCGATAGCACTATCGATAGTATCCGAGCACTACTTGTTTGGTCTTCCACGTCTGTGAGTGGCATTCTGTCTTCCTTCATTCAGCTTTTCTTCGTTTTACATCTAACTGTATATTTCTGTGCGCCATTAGATTCGTTTATTTTCTTCATTTCTGACACCTTGTTTTCAAAATAAAATTATGTCAATATCTATACTTCATTTCACTAGACTTACTGTTTGATAATATTTTTTGATTGCACGAATTTTGTATAAATAAGAATCTTACTATTGATTGTGGAAAACCATTATTGAACTTGTTCCGTTATATTTTCATAACAAATGAAACTGTACTGTTAAATTTTACAATAGAGTGGTTAATTTGTCGAATAACAAATACCTCGCATACTTGGTTAGCGAATAAACAATATTCGTGACGTATAAATGACCATCGAACGTCTTATCAATGACGTCACCGTCAATGATAAGAGTTTACAGATCAGTAGACTATCTGTTGTCGCGCTGATTAGAATCTACTCAGGAATATATTTTACACTGACGTTTATCCATGACCTAATGAATTCCGATTTAAAAACTTACGTAGTAGATAACGACAACTAAACAGTAAAAAGCAGAAAAATAGAACTTGTAAAATTAATAGACAAAACGCTTCAATTGAAAAACTATATATAATTTTCAGCCTTATAATATATATGTATACAGGGCTTTGAGAGAAGAGTTGGGGTTTCTTATCCTGGCCCGGAGACACTTGACTCATAATGGTTCCTATCTCTATAAATGAAATGTTTTTACTAACAATGCAAATTTTTTAAGGCTACTTTTGATTGATAAAGAAACATTCAACGTATTTTGTTACAGGAAAAAAATGGCAAAAGGGACTCACTAACCCCAGACCCCATACAGTTCTCGACGGTCCCGTATGTATGTAATATATAGGCCTATAAACATACAAATGTAATTACTTACAGAATAAATTTTACATTGAGTCTGATTGTATGATACATTCTTGTATACAAGATATAACAAGGCCGCTCAAAGGTTAAGAAGAGACTTGTCCACTTCCTTTTTGAACATACAATGTATTTAATGAAACTAACACAGCGTTAAAAAATTCTAGTTAATATTTTTTTACCTTTTGTTTTTGTTAGATTTTATTTATTTTTTTAAACAAGAAACGCAATGGAATGAATAACTTGTAATAAAATGGTTTTGAGATCCCAGCCAAATGATTCTGCTGGCCTCTGTGGTAGCGCTTTCGAATATTATTTCTTAAGAATTTTGTTTTGATGTTTTATATTGATTATACATTAAATTTTAATTATATTTTATCAGTTAGGTCACGTTTAAACATGAATATTCCAAAGATTCTTCTACTATTCTAGATATTTTCACCGATTCGTTTACAATAAAATGACTGCTTCTAAAATCGAAGTTGCGAATGTTGCTAGTGCAGTCTTGTCCTAAATATTTTTCTCAGATTGCTTTATGTGGGCACTTATATGTATCATTTAACCTTTTAATCCACACAATTTATACATTCCAGTGAATTTAGAAATATCAATATCGCCGGACGCCATTTTTTTACGATGTGAATTATTTCCTTGTTCCTTCGTGAATTTCCAAAAGCGTATCCAGGAGGGTGCTTGAATTCCCTTGATACCAACGCATCAATAATATCATTATTATTAGAAATATAGTTTTAATAAGATAGGGCTCACCAAATTGGGATTTTATTTTTGACCAACTCCAATTGTTTTTTCCTTGAGAAATAACTACGTTATCGCCTAGACTCTAGGTCAGGGATGGAGACAGTGGTGATATTCGAAATATTTAACAAAGGGTTCTCTAACAGAAAATTTTTCCTTAACAATTTTTTTTTCGCTCAAATGGTGCATTAGCAACATTAGTGCAAAAACGGACCTTAAAATTAATTAAGATACCCATATAAATAAAAAAATTGCGTTGGCAAAATTAAGTCAGTTAAAATTAAACATTGTTTATGCCAGAACTATATTTTTTGATAAATAATAAAAAAAAAGTTTTCAAACTGGTTTATTTTGTACATGTTTTAATATTTTTCATTCAAAATATTTTATAAACATAAAAATTGGCTTTTTTTTAATCAGAAAAAGTCATACGGAAAGCAGTTAAACAAGAAAAACTTTTCTAAATCATTTATTTTATCGTTAGGTATTATTATAATAATAGACAGATGTCATCGTCTCTCGAAATACAATATCTTTCTTAGTTTGCTGTTGATAGCCCGACACGTGTTCCGCAGCCATCTTGTATTTTCTCGCGTGCGTGGGATTGTGGGATCTCTCTTATGACTGGATCTATAGTTTCGAGCACTCTCTCAAGTCGATCGCGATTGAACCTCGTTTCAGTCGAGATTGAGACGGTCGATGGAGGTTGCACCAGGCGAACAGGGTATAAGGCTCTAGTTTAGTAGTGTTACAGAGTATAATACATATATCTTAATATATTTTTTAAAAGAAACAAAACCACTTAGAAAGGTTACGTGTGTTTAACAACGGGTTCGGCCGAACCTGTGCGAATTCGCTGAATATCACCATTGCGACTACCATACTATATTATATCCCATGACAGCCTGAAAGTAATTGAAGTTAGTCATAGTAATATTTCAAACTTGTTAACCACAATGGTTAACAAGTTTGAAATATTACTATGACTAACCTTATAAGTTTGAAATATTACTATGACAACCTTATAGTTAATTTTTTTCTTTTGGATAACATCCTATGAACATTATCCAAGTAAAAAGAAAAACACTAAAGAAATTTGTTGATATAAATTAGAATTTTTGAATAATTATACATTTTATTTGAAAAAAGATATGTTGTAATTTACACTCTGTATACTTTAGTGTCTAGTTTGAAAAGAAAAACGTCAAACATTTGATTAACGAATTGATATAGCATTGCACTTTTTTGCAAGAGTGTATGAAAAAGTCGAAGAATTACATATTTTGATTGTATAATTTTATGTTTGTAATTCTGTATTTAACTAATAACGTCAAATGATGAATTAATAATTTCAAGTATATAAAAATACTGTTTTTTTTAACTTTGATGACAACTAAGATGTATTTTTATACATATTTATCTCATCTATAGCATAAACATAAATTGAGATCACAATTTTATTTTTAAATTAAAAATAGCAGACGCATACAAGTACATTATTATTTATTAAATAACATAAATTGCATATTATTAAATTACAATTGATGTAATTATTAGAGCTAGGACATCAACGCATTAGTATAAGTTATGATTCTTAGTGCCTAGATGTCCTAACTCTAATAATTGTATCTAGTTTTGATTTTTCTAGATTTTCTAGATAACTGATAGGATACGACGTTTGTGTACCAAGATTCCTAAGAATTATCATCCTCAATATGTGGAGCACAATAGTTGTATAGTAACTTACGATTGTTGTTCAGCGTAATTTCCAGTAGATTAGAGGTTATGTCTGAAGTATATTTATCTGTAGGAAACAAAAATCCGGCCTGCAACCCTTGTGCTGAGAAAATACTATACAAATGCATCTATACAAAAATGTCAATTACGATACTTGTGCTCCAGATAGACGAAATTAAGTATTTAGAATGTTTCTTTATTAATAAAAAAATATAGTCTAAAGGTTTTATTTTCTGTTAGTAAAAATAATGTTAATTTAATAAAATTTTTATTATTTAGTATATAAATATAATAAATACGTATGTGTATATAAACATTTATTTAAATACGAATATATAAATTAATAACGTCGGTGCGCATCTCTGTTTATTTAAATTTTCTTTGGTCTCTGTCAACAATTAGAACAATGGTGTAAGTATCGCTTTATGATTAGAGGTATGGAAATAAATGCCCATTCGCAATGAAAATTAAGCATAAACACAAAACCTTGTACAGTTACCTATGTTATTTAATGCAACCATTCACAATGAGTTACCTTAAATTTAATAATAAGACGTTAACATAAACAATAGCTTCTGTATGGAAAAATTAATAGCATTAATATTAACATATATATAATATTGATATAAATAAATAGCTTGGAGATTTCAAAGTTTAAAAGTTTTCAAATTCCAAGTGTTTACGTGATTTAAAACAAGAAACAGTCGTAGTGGTTATGGAATTCCCACTGTTGAATTTTTCTCTGGTTCAGCGGATCACCTGTTGCTCGCACTTTTAAGTTTTCTGATGCAAAACACCTAAGATGTACGCTTTGGCGTTATTTATATCCATAAACTGCACAGCTCTAGCATCAGTGGTCATCCAAACATCAATCTATTTCATCGCCGACCACTATAATAAAATAATATAAAATTATATTTGAAGTTTATTTTTTTTAAGTGCAATTTTAGCCGCCCTAAGAGTTTGGCCGCCTGCGTGCAAACACGCACTGCATACCTATCAGAACCGGCCCTAACCCGGGGAAAAATCCTCATTTTTTTCCTCTCGACGGCCCTATTCGCATAATAAGTCATAGAAAGTACAAGAAAAATCATAAAGTACACAAAGATTTGCATTGAAAATTGGTAAATAGCAGACATTTTCGAGAAAACTTATCGAAACCTACGTATACAATGAAATATTTAATGAGTCTTACCGTTTTATCATAAGGATATACAGTATTTAAATTAAAAATAAATGATTATAAAATATATTTTTAAGTAAAAGAACATCTTTCATTGTTTACAAAATGGATAAATATTTTTAATGCTATCATTTACACAAAGTTAAATTTAGTAAAATTTATTTTAAATTGTGAAATGTTTATCTTGTCACATGTAGAACCAATTTTTCATTAATTAATTTTTTTTATCTGAAAATTTTTTGAAAGATGATCTTTATAACTTTAAAATAGAACTTGAAGCAATTCAAAATATTTTTAATGAAAGGCAAATGAACTTGATTATGTTAAAAGTAAATGTTATATTCACGAGCAAACATACGCTCGTGAATAAAACATTTACTTTTAACTTTAAACATTTTATTTTTTCAGTTTTTATTTTTAAATTAATTTATGAAATTATAGTCTAATACTTGTAAGTCACTTGAGCATAAATAGTTGTAATTTCATATGGTCTGTGAATAATTTTTAAGCTTAATTGACAACAAATCGCTTTTTTAATACACTATATATTATATCGTATCAGAAAATATTTGGAGACTGGTTAGTATTTTATATTAGTCTATATAAAATACTAGCCAAAACTTCTTGGATTGCCCGGAGAATATAACAATTTTAAAATTGGCCAAAATTTTATCAGACGGAATTCATTAGTTTCTGAATCCGCTGGAAATTTAGGATACTCAAAGGAATTCAACTGAAATCTACTAATTCCTGGATCCTTCGAATGTTCTGCGAGATGATCGCCTACATCTTTCTGTTCCACTCCTCTATACTTCTTTTTTTCTTATTTATGGGTCTTCGTCTAAAGATTTTACTCCAAAAATTCCTTTTCTCTTCAGTGTCTTCAATCATTCATTTTTCAAAGCAAACAAACGAACAAGCACGTCAACAAAAATCAAAATCGAAAAAGTATTAATCAAAATCGAGAAATGTGTATACCTTAATCAAGTGAACTAGATAAAACACAAGGAAGATTTAAAACAAGCTTTAAACATAGTGTGCCCCATTACAGATTAAACATTTAATTGTCACCTTTACTATTCTTATCATGCCGTATTTATTCCAAGGCAATTCATGAAAATGCTGTTAAGTGCAATCTAAGCACACTGAAGTGGACAATGTGTCGACAAAATGGATATGAATCTTCAAATAAAGAGAGTGAAATTGAATCTTCCTTGTTTTAGCAGTCTTTCATTCACTTGATTAAAGTGTATGCATTTCTTGATTCTGATTAATAATATACCAGTCCCCAAAAAGCTATTTATATCAAAACGGATTATTGACCAGTACTAATAATGAATATTCATGCTTGAAAAAATGTTTTATCTACAAAATTCTCTTTCCACGTTTTTCTGAGTTTAGAAAATGGTTTATAAAAATATTTTCAAACTTTACGAGAAAATTTTCTTTGAAAATATAGAAATACATTGAAAGTATTACGCATGAAAAATATGCGAGTTGTTTCTAAATAATATACAGAATACGTTAGAAGCAATTCGCATTAAAAAATTGTAAACAAGAAACAAATTAGACTATAGGCTACTTTAATTATGCGTATTTACTTGAGATTTTTAAAGAAATGTTGAACAAATATTGCTTAAATTTCTCTTAAAACTATCTAATTAATTTTGAGTCTAATTTATTTCTCATAGGCCAACTAATCTTTTCCAGAATAAAAATGGAGCCATTGTTCATTAGCCTACATAGGCCAATGTGAAGAAAAATAGTTTCGTGCCCATTACAAAGTAAAAATTGTGAAACATAATACTGTATACACAGTACATTTATATATAAAACATGCATTAGAAAATCGTACGACGTAGTTAATCTATTAGATTTGAAATTTCTTACGTTTTTGCAAGAAATTTGAAATAAAGCATTTCATACACTCATAATAGAAAATCAGTATCATTTATAAAAACAGGGGATTGTAAAGCAAGAGGTCATAAAGTAAAATCTATTTTAATTTTTATATAGAGTACTTTCAACTGGATTATACACAGTATTTATAGCAAGAATGTAGTGAGCAAGCTTTTTACATTTATAGCGAGCAATTTGTAGCATTTGTAGTGAGCAAACTTTTCAAAAAAGTTGTTGGCTCGCTTTAAAATACTAAACCAAATTAAGCAGTAAATTAAACTGAATTGCTTAAATTGAATTAAGGAACAACGAGAAGAGTTAAGCTAATTAGTTGAAATAAATAAACAACAACCAAATGATTAAAAGCATTCGTTTTGTAATGTTTATATTAACCGGTAAAATACTAAACAGTGCATGAAATTATACTTTTAGTACGCATCTTTAGTAGTTTATAAATTAATTTAAAAAATCCAAATAACCTAATTCGTAAATATTTTGTATTAAAACGATAATAAAAAGCCAAATAAATAAAACGTGCAAACGAACAAAAATTTTTTCCTTATTTATTATCTAAATATTTAAATTCATAAATTAAATTAAACTAAAAAGTTTAAAAATAAATTTCATAACAAATTACGTAATTTTAATATCGATAAAATCAATATATTATCAACACGAAAGATTCTGTTCTATTGACTATTGCATTACATTTCAGCAATATGAAGTGTTAAGTATTGCTACTACATTTTATGCACATTTTTTCGAGTTAAATCTTATATGATAAAAAATATTAATTCGTAAACTAATTGAAATTTATCAGTTAATTGGTAAATTTATCAAGTAATCTGGTTACTGGCTAAATTAATATAGAACAATTCAAATAACATTTACATAATTAATTAGTTTGCAATTTAAAAAAATTCCCATTGTCTGTCTGTCTGTCCTCCTTTAATCTCGAAAATAGTGTTAGATAGATGAAAGTCAAAACCAAATATGAAACGTTTAAAAGCAGGAAGATCCGATGAACTATATACAAATTTTCAATCTAAACCAAAAATCACGTGAAATCAATTCAAAATTTTCTCTCTAAATGGAGTTTGGGGAAAAATTTTGTACATAGATGACAGGCACGACTCTATTGTTATTAGGAAAAGTATGATGTACAGGAAAAAGACACTACAAATTTGAGATGGAGAGCATATATTTTAAATTGAATAAATTAAGAATACGATTAAAAATTGTATCCTGAAATTGTGACAATGTCAAAATAAATAATTACTCGTTCAATATGTACGTTTTATATTCTTGACTTTTTTGACAAGGGAGCTTATTGTTTTAAATTTAATTTTTAATTAATAGTAAACTTTATAAAACTAATAAAACTATGAGAACTGATTGAAATCGATTAATTAAATTTTTAAAATGTTTTTGAATAAAAATATCAATATAAAACACGAACAATTTTATGAAAAAAGTTTTAGAACATTGGATTTTTTCCCTTATGACACGAAAATATTAGGAAGATCTCTCTAATTATTTAAAAGTTTGATAACTTCTTTCCTATTAATAAACTGGCCACACGAACATCGCACTGTTATTTATTTCATCCTGTATCACCTTTAAATTTTACTTAATTCCTAATGCTTATGAATTATCATACAGTGAAGCTTTCTTTAAGGGGGTCTTATCACCTCAAAAAAAGCTTCAATGTTTTTCTAAAATCTATTCTCTTTTTATTAAAAATGTTGACTTAATCAACAAAACTGATACTATTTGTTAATTAAGTCAACATCTTTAATAATAAAAAAAGAATAGATTTTTGAAATAAATAAGACCCCTTAAAGAAGGCTTCACTGTATGACGATTTATAAATTACGTGGTGAATGCGGTGTCCTTAATTTAACACGATAAATTGTTTTATATACAGTTGACCTCCCATAACACTGTTGATAATTCCGTTTTATATGAATTCCATGTTGTACGAGTCACTTAGATTTTACAAATACGTGTGCCGGGCTGTGAACGGCTCACGTATTTGTAAAATCTAAGTGACTCATACAACATGGAATTCATATAAAACAGAATAATCAACAGTGTTATAGAGGGGTCGACTGTAAGGTTTAAATAAATCGTAACGGCTTAATTAAAGATATATTTGCACTTATTAAATTCATTTCAAAATAAATTTAATAAACACTTAGTTCTAAGTAACATTTATTAAATGTTGAGTATATAATTCATCGGCCGTAGTTTATTTATTCAAGCATCTTTCTGTAAATTTTCAACCGAATTTATTTACATTATCGTCATCAGTAATCATCTGTTTATCAATCACGTGACCGCGGATCTTGCGTTAGACACGACCGTTCGCCATTTTGATAGTGTTTAAATTTTCTCGTCCAGATCGAACTTTGCCATAAGGAAAGCGAGCAAACGACGGTGCGATAATCGAAAAACTCGTGGAAGAATCGAAAACGTTTCAATCCGTGATCGAGAAGGAACAAACACCGCACTTTGTACTGTTTCATAAGAGTTACATCATTGCCATCATTGATTTCTCAACACCATTTAATAATAACTTCATCTCATCCAATCATTCCTTCATTTCGTGTGAACCAGTATTTAATACTAAACTTGTAAGTCAATTTTCCTATCATTTATATATATACTATAAAAGCCTAGACTATTATATATATTTATGTTATTATATCATTTAAACGGTTTTAATTAAAACAACAAGTGGAAAACATGATAACACTTCTTAATGGATCATACACCTTGACCTAAAAAAGAAGAAAAATGCTCTCTTTGTTATCCTTTAAATTGCTTAAACATTGCTTCATATTTTTAAACAATTATATACATTTTTAAATATATTTCCTTATAGAAATTGCTGTTGTCATGTGAAATGTTTTAACAGTTTTTTTTTATTTCCCTTAACATTTCAATGTACATCCAAATATTTATTAAATGATAATTAATTGCATTCCAGATTTGCCAGAAAAAAATTTTTTTCAGTCATTTTTACTTGCATTTGAATTTAAAAAAAAAATGAGTTAAATTAAACAAAAATTATCAGTTCTTGCGACATGTTTAGTTGCATACAGTGCTATTGGGTCCAAGTTCTGCTTTAGGAATCTTGCATTTGGATAAGAACTTTTAAACCTATTTATATGATTTTTTTCTGTAGGAGTGTTAAATATTTAACTTAAATAATGAACTGAGGTATTCATAAATAGACTAAATTAGGAAATTGCTAATTAACAAAAATTCATATTTAATGAGTGTTTAAAATTTACTGTATTTACTGGTATATAAGACGAGGTTTTTATTCATTTTTCACTGATTCAAAAACCAAGGTCATCCTATATGTGCAAGCAAAGGATTCTTTGAGTTTTTGCAATAATTTTTGTGAACCATGTATTTGCATTTTTTTATTACATGCTCACCCTCTGGGGTTTAAAAACAAAAGTATTTTATCTGGATTGTTTGAATCATTCTTGTGTATAATCAGGAGTAAAGATGAATAGGAATAGGAAAAGCAAAACTTTTGAATTGAATTCCAAATTGAAATTCCAAAATCACACAATAGCTCGAAATAAGTTTTAATCTGTTCCTACGTGAAAATGGATGATTATTCAGAAATCAGAATTTGGAGAAACTCGTAAGTGTAATTGACGAAGAGTGGATTCGACTGTTAAGAATTGGCAAAAAAAGTTCCCAATTGTCCATCTTTATGCAAACAAATTATGTTGTCATTTTACAAGATTTTTTCCTTAAAGATTAAAATGTCAGTAATTTCTGTGGAATAATGTGTGCATTTATGTGCATTTGATATTTTTTTTTATGATTAAATGAAATAAAATTAGAAATCTATTAATAAATCTAATTTTATTTATTTTGATCTTTAAAGTCACACCTTGTCCTATATGCGAGATTGTCTTATGTGTGAGTAAATGTGGTAAATTTGTTTTTATTTTATTTTAGAATAAGATATTTGGTCATTTGGATTAATAAAAGTTATTGCCAAGTTTAAAAGCTATCTTATAGAAAATTTTAAATATAATAGCTGAAATGTAATAATTATAAATAATTTAATAAAATAGAGTTTGTATTATGGTTTCCAACTCCAGGACTTGCCAGGAGAATTTTTTTAAACTCTTAAATCAAGATCTATTCTTTCTGTATTTGCTTGGCAAGATGATCAATATTTGGGTTAGATATTAAAACAGACAAAAGAATAGATGATGGTATTTCGATATTACTGAGAGTAAAAATATCAAATTTTCCATAATTATTTTACTTCTGGAATAGAAAACGACTGGAATCGACTCTTTGGGAGTTAGCTTAGTTTGTATATACAGTATTTTATATAACTAAAATAGACTAAATATAAAAGGATTTTTGAACCTAATAGGTCTATACCCTATATTAAATATTTTTTAAAGGTATAAGTAAATATTACATAAAAACAAAATTTATGAAATTTAAATGATTTATTAGATATGTTTACTTAAAAAATAGTCTATTACAGGGATAGGCAACCCGCGGCCTGCATTAATATTTTTTTGCGGCCACATCACATAAAATATGAATAAATATATCAATTTTCTAGCTTAAGGAAGTATGCAGCAAAAATCCAAATGTTATTTCTACAACTTATGTATGTGACTAGTTTTTCTGCAATGAATTTAGTAAAAATTAAAACAAGAAACTGGCTAACAGACATATCAAAACTAATTTAAAACTATCAGCAACTAATATTTAACCAAATATTTCTGATATATTATGTTTACATCACTTCCAGAAGCTAAATTTTAGTATACATATGCTAATTTATAATTATATATGAATAAATAATTGTGATTTACTGGCATTTTTTTCTCTTTTCTCTTGTATGCAGCCCATATCAGTTCAAAAGTTTTAAAATGCAGCCCTTACATAGAAAAAGGTTGCCCATCCCTGGTCTATTAGATTATATCATTTATTTTTATACTATAAAAATTTTGGGTTTGATTGAACTTTGATGAATTATTTTGATTTCTTATGAATAAACTTGAATTATTATTATAACATTTTTTTATATTTGTTGAAAATATACATTTTTAACTAGATTTTTTAAATTTAAAATTGATAAGTATCTAAATTTTTTAATTTAAATGTCAACTAAAATCTGTAAAAATTGAATCAGAAGTTAAATAAAATTTTAAAATATAAACTAAATTGATGGAATGGTAAATTTGTAAATCTGTGTGTAATATACAGGGTGTTCTGCTTAAAACTACCTGATTTTAATCCAATATAAAAAATGAATGATTTAAGATATATTAAAGCAATGAGCAGTTGTTTATTGTGACAGTGTCACAATGCTGGACTGCAATTTTTAATCATATTTTTAATTTATTTAATTTAAAATATATGCTCGCCACCTCAATTAGTAGTTGTTTGCCCCTGTACATCATACTTTTCCTTTAACAATAGAATTGTGCCAAGTCATCATACCTTTTGGGGGAAAATTTCTAAAAATTGAAATAACATGACTTCTGGTTTGCATTGGAAGTTCTTACATAGTTAATTGGGGCCTCCTGTCCCGAAGGTTTCCGTATCTGGTCTTCTCTTTCTACCTAACTTTGTTCTTGAGATTAATTAAGGAAAGACAGACGAATGATGGTGGGAATTTATAGGTCTATAGTTTTTTCAAATTTCACCCCAACAAGTGACATTGGTGGGAAAATTCATCAAGTTTTATAGCGATTGTTTTTTATGCTGTGAGATGGTGCAGAATTTGAATTGTGAGCATTGTTGTTGAGTCATGGCTTCATCACAGGATAAAGTGTAGGTAGCTGTCTGTATGCCCAAGTGTGACTGCCAAGATCTCCTGATCTGATCCTTGTAGATATCTTTATGGAGTTATATGAAAGATATGGTTTATACAACTTCAGTCAGGATCTTCAGGAGTGCACCTACTGATGCAACAGCATACATAGCAGGAAATTGCCTACTACCTTGATGTTGTCACTGTGACTGCTGGAGTGCACATAGAGATGTGTTGATTTTTTTCAATGAAATTTGGTGAGTTTTTCCTTCATATAAAATCTTTGGTGAACTTTTATCTTAATCATTAATTTTTATATCCAAATCAAATTGGGTACTTTTGAGTGCAACACTATATTATTAGTCTGTAGATGCCAATTATAGATATGTATTAATTTAACAGAACAGTGGTACCTCAAGACACGAACGCCCCAGAATACAAAATTTTCAGGATTCGACATGAAATTTGAACATATTTTTGCTCCACGATACGAACAAAAACTCACCATACGATATTACATTAGTTCGCAGTGCCATTTTTTATTCACTTCTGTTCATTGGTCTCAGTTTGCATGTTTGCTTTGTTGTGGAAGGACCTTGCTTGATAAAGAAAATCTTGAGGTATTAACAGAAAGTGACTAATTTTATTGAAAAGAAACATCCCAAAAAGGTTCACACTAGCTGTATTGCTGCTCAGAGTAATGACATTTGCCTAAGTCATTTTAGAAACATTTTAAAAAGTAGGCAAAGCCAAACCTCTTTGGATAGATATTTTACCAAGCGACCTCTATCCAGTGAAAGTGCTGGTGGAAATGAAGGAAAGAAAGCAAAAAGCAGTGAATAAAAATTTAAAAGATTATATAAAACAGCACTAATTTTTTTATCTTTTCTAAGTTATTTTTAAGTTATTGATACTAAAACTTAACTTACATGTTATGTAAGTTAAGTTTTAGTATCATTTCCCTTCTTCCTCTCCTCCGCCACCAGTTTACATTTCCACCATCGTCTATCCTCAAAGGTAAAGTGCAAATAAAACTACATTTTTTTTTTATCAATTATTATTCTGTTATGGTTATTTATACATTTACAACTACAAAATGCATTTTTCAGTGATTTTTAAGTTATTGTTACATTATGTTATATACGTTAAGTTTTAGTATCATTTCCCTTCTCCCTCTCTTCCGCCACCAGTTTACATTTCCACCATCGTCTATCCTCAAAGGTAAAGTGCAAATAAAACTACATTTTTTTTATCAATTATTATTCTATTACGGTTATTTATACATTTACAACTACAAAATGCATTTTTCAGTGTTTTCCTTACTATAGTTATTTTTTTTTAAATNTCTTTCACCAATATTTAGAATGGAACTTCAGGGTGGACATAGGTTGTATATTATTCCATAAACATTCATATAAATTAAAACATATCATCTAGGGCAGGGCTTCTTAAACTTTTTTTATTCACGACCCCATTTATGATTGTGATTTTTTTTGCGACCCCAAAAAAATATAAAATAAAGATATACAGTATACAAATTTGCAAAAACAATAATGCTATACTACCACAGTTCAGTCTTGTGTTACAATGGAACAGAGACAACTGAATACACTGAAAAGCGACAATACTACACTAGTTCACACTACAATCAGTGTTGCTGAATTGTTGTCTCACTGCACCAGAAGTGACACGAAGCGCAACTCACGAAACCTATGACACAAAGCGTGCCATTTTCAAACTCTCACAAATTATTTTCAATATTTTGCATTAAAATCTCACGACCCCAAGATTTCACTAAGCGACCCCAAATGGGGTCGGGACCCATAGTTTAAGAAGCCCTGATCTAGGGCTAAGGCTTTTATGTCCAATAGATGGCACTACGAGTACGACGCCCTAAGTTTGCTTTTCTGTGAGGCATTATGCTTTTCTGTGAGGATGAACTAAAGCAGATCATCTTCTATTTATCTATCTATATAAATAAAAATGTAATGTTCGTTTGTTACTACCGATTCCTTTGATATTTTGATACAACGCTGCATTCGAATGCGCATGTGTTTTTATATAATATACATGTTGAAATTTCCCGCACTGGGGGAGATTGACAGGATTAAGGCTTACAGTAAAGAACTCTGCTTCTATTTATACTATTTCAGATGCGGTTTTTTGCGTTTTTGATTGCGTTTTAATAGGGTATGTCAAAAGAATATACACTAAGAAGGAATTTTTTGAAAAATTCCCCCCTCCCGAGGAAAGTGTTATACATTTATAATAGTTACATTTTGAGCCACAACAATGTGTGGCTCAAAATGTATTTAGAAAATTTAGAAAATTGCATTTTATTTTCATAAATTTTACTTCTGTATAATAGCAAGTTTTACTCTTGCTATTTTCAAGATTGAAAAGAGCAATTGGATTATATTTGCTATGGGTTGCATAATTTAATTGCTTATACTGTTGAATTAAATCATATTTGCCATTTTATATTTATATAATAATGAAAATTTTTTTAAATACCATATTTTTTGGAAAACAGTTTGGTCAAACTATTGGACAACCATCATGCTTGGGACCACATTGTCTGACTGCCAGTGGCATATTTTCCAGAAGTTCTGGAAACATTAACAAGAAAATCTGCATAACATTGTCCATTTAATGGCATTTAAAAAAATAAGGATTGATTATTTGATCTTAAACATTACACAAGGTATTAAGGCTCCATATATTTCTCTAAGCCAATGTAGATTCTTTGCTGTCCAATAATGAACATTGTGGATATTATCATGCTCATAACTTTTGAATGTTGCTTCATTGAACCACATAACTTGCTAATGGAAAAGCAAATTTAGCATCCAATGATAGCAGTAGAATCAATATGATTTTGAAGGTTAATGTTGCAAATTTCTTGATAGAATACTGTGTGAAATGGATGCTTTCCATTGTCATTCAAAATTCTCTAAACATTCAAATGGCTCATACCAGAATCTAAATATATTCTTTTGAATGGAATCATGAGAATTAACCATAAATGCAGAAGAACATCTACCATTCTTTCATCTCTGACTAATTTCTTGATAATTTTGTGTTTATAGTTGAATATGATAAATTTTGCATATATGGATACCAAATGTGGAAAATACAAGACAGAAGTAGTGCATTCAAGCTGGATTTCTTTCAGCATAAAATTTACTTTACATTCACACAGTATCATTAACATATCAGTAGTGTCTTTGTTATTAAACAGTATGATTGATTTTTTGGGATAAACAAATGTTTGAGAAATTACCAAAAACAAAGATATACAAAGACTGAAGGCTGAAAAGAGAAATATACAATCTATCATTTTTAGTGTTGCAACATGCTTGTTTATTATTACAATTATTACATATGATTAGTAAATAGCAAAAGCAATGTTTGGTTTATTTTGTAAATTGGGATTTTCTAACCACCAGATGTACATTTATAAAAAGTTCTAACCAGCAATACTCAACTTGACTCCTATTCTGATAAGAAATTCATAATCAGTTATAGTTAACTTTATTTCTACTGAGTCCTGATTAATGTCAATGTCACCAATTGATTCTTCACATGGGTTTGGAGAATATTTTTTATAGTTAATCTTTTACAACAAACTGTTTTCAAGAAAAAACACTAATGTGTATATGTATATATATTATCAGAGTATAAAATTGAAAAATGAAAACATTTTTAATAAGAAATTGTAACAAAATTTTAATACTTTTTGTAGTATATGACATACAGTGGATGATCGGTTAATGAACAAATCAGATAACGAACACTTTCGCGAGAGATTTTTATGATTGGACAACGAACACTTCACTGAACAAGAAGAAGTGACATAAAATAATGAATACCGATTGGTCTTCCTTTGTCTACAGGCAACAATTCAAAACTTTTCAGAGCATGGGAGACATTGACATCGACGTTCAACCCAGTATATACTGATCAGATAGTATTCCCCTAACTTTGAAACTCTCCCTTGTAATTCTAGCCTTTTATATTTCTGATAGAAACAATTCTTTTATGTTTTCTTCTGAAAAAGCGGATTTATGCCAATATCTGCTATTAAAGATCTTTTGAAGAAGTGGGAAGATGTCAGAACAACGGTCTTAAAATGGCATTCAAATCAGGCTGAGGTTAATAGGCTTAGGGATCTCTACAATTACAATGTGATTAATTACTTCTGAAAAATCATGAAGAAGACAGAAAAGCAATCAACATTGGACAGATTCTTTAACCCCCATAAACAGAAAAAACATGACAAATAAAAATGTAAGACTGTGTATATACGTATTTTTATTATTACATATGAATAAATGTAGTAAGAAACTATATATTTTTTATTTTTTGGGGTTTTCAGAACAAATTAATCAAATCGATTTACCATAGAAACCTATGGTAAATTGATAATCGGTTAATGAACATTCGGATAGCGAACAAAGTCTTGGAACGGATTATGTTTGTTAACGATCACCCACTGTATAGACATGGGCAAATGTGGCTTTTTTTGAGTTACATGCGGCTCTTGTTGAAAGTGTTAGTTTCTGCTTTTTATTATTATTTCCACAATTTTGTGAAAATATGTTTATTAAAAAAATTCAATATTTGTTTTATATTATATTTATATTATATGATAAAATTGCGGTACAGAACGGCATTACAGAATAAAAAAAAGTACAAAACTGCGGCTCACATGCATTTTGCAAAACCTGCATTTTGGCTCCCACTGAACTCTTGCTTGCCCACCCCTGTTATATACAGAGGACTTAAACATTTATCGAAGGACAAAAGAGATCTATACAGCATTCCATAAGTATATGTGTGTGGTGTGCACTTGTTCCAGTACTAAAATAACCAAAGGGAATAATTTAAGATATACATTTTAAGATACAAATAATCTCTGATTGTAAAGGATAACGCTAATATGGTAAAAATTAATACAAAAAATGAACATTATTTTGCTATAGAATATGTACAAGATGATAATATAAAGATATAAATTCCTTTAGTGACAATTCAAAGATATAAATGGTTGAGTGAAATGTTATGGATTGCATATAGCATTCCTGATGTCACTGTTTCACAGGCCTCTTGTATGTGACTTTCCAGTTTACCATCATGCAGTGCTGCTGGGCAAACATCATATATTGATGCTTTTAGATGGCCTCACAGGAAAAAATCCAGAATGGTCAAGTCTGGGGAATGTGGTGTTTATGGAATGGGCTATGTTCCACTCTGCAAGCCACTGATGCGTAACTGTTCTGGAAATGAAGGGTTGCATGCTATCATGCTAGTACTAAACCTGCTATGGTTGTACCAGTGTCAAGTTATCAAGCCATTTGTTCATCATCATGTTTGGGATGTTCAGATATCTGTTACTGTTTCAGAATGTTATCAATGAATACAGAATCATTCAAAATTCAAACTATCAGATTCCTGTCTAAATGGAAAAAAATTTGAGAGCTGATTTTGATGGAGACACCCAATTGGCCAGGAAGTTGCTCATCCTAAATTCTACATCAGATGTTTAGGGTAAAATGCACTTGGTATTATATATGTTATGTGCATTGTGGAGCATACTCTACTTAGCTATACCCAGTGATATACATTGTAACAGCTATACATTTCATTTCAGGAAAACAGTTCCACATCAATCCATGAAATGTGCTAAAGGAGTTGTGGTTTGTCATGCTGTAAAATTAACATTATGTTGCATCACTCAAATTTCTGTGCAGTATCCTCTGCATGTTGTGTTTTGCAAATTGCAGATAGCAATGGAATGGATGTATGTTATGGGAATGTAATAGCTAATGTATTTATGTTCATTGCAGTCAACAAACTAATCTAACCAATAAATACTGGAAGGACATTTTTTGCTCTGGGGTAGATGTTTAAGTGCACATCCTTTATATGTATAAAAAGTCTATAATATAATGCTGTTATAATTTAGTAATGCTAACTATTCATTGAAATAATTGATATGCTGATTTCTGCAATTTTTCCATAGTTTTATTATATGTTATCATACTTAATTTTTTGTTCTAACCAACCTCCTTTTTTACAGACCTTCAGTGTATATATAATAAAATATTAGAAAACTTATTGCCTTCTATATAATAATCTTTTATTATTTTCTCTTTAATGATTTAAAAGGTACCCACATTGAATGGTTACAAAATATTAGATTCTTATAAATTATAAAAAAAATATTTGATAGATTTCAAAACTTTGTATTGGGTTGTTTGGAAAGTTCTTGCTGTTTTGAATCAATGCTTTCAACTCAGGTAAATATCAACTGATTTAATTAAAATAACCACCATTTCAACAAATGCACTCTTGTCAATGTTGAAGTGCAAATATTCCATGTTGATAAAAATTCATGTCTCTGGAAGCAACAAATATCTGAAAAGTGTTTACGACATGTCTGATCTTGGAAGCACATATTGTGGAGGAAATTATCCAGAGCCTAAAAAAAGTGAAAATTTGTTGGAGATAGATCTGGAAAATACCATGAGTGAAGCAGAATCTATATCCAACTAGTGCAATTTCTACATGGTTGCATTAAACACTTATGACCTGGTGTTGTCATGAAGAAGGATGGGACTTCTTTTGTAGACCAATAGTGACTGATTTTTGCACAATTTCTGGTAAATAACTTGTAGTTCTTGACAATCTATCTCTGCTCTCATAGTTTCACCAGGTCTGAGAAGGCCTTAATGCAATAATCTGGCTGTACACCACCGAACAGTCACCATAGTCTTCTTATGATGAAGACTAGGTTTAGGAGAAGATTTGGACAATTCATTGGAATAACCCATATATTGTGAGGTTTTTTTTCTAATATCATATAAGAGCCACTTATCACAAGTGATGATTCTTTGCATGAAAGGTTCGTTTTTGTTTCACAACAGCAGCAAACAGCAAACCTCCAACCTGATCTGTATCTGGTGCTCTGTCAGTTTGTAGGGTTCTCACTGATCCAATTTTTTTACTTTCCCCATCACATACAAATGCTCTCCCACAGTACTGTGTCACACATCAATGTGATCAGATCTGATCATATTGCTGTGGGATTAACTTCAACAAATTCTTTCAAACAATCTTCTATAGTGAGTTTAAGGTGACTGCTCTAGGGGCATCTTCAAGGCTCTCTCATCTCTGGATTTGAACTACTTAAACCAATCTCTCACCATCCATTCTTTTGGATCATTGCTTTGGAAAGCTTATTCTAAATTGTGAATTGTCTCAGCTGCACTATGACTGAGTTTGAACTCATAAAATGCCAGAAGCTTATAATTGCACCTTTTCATGTTCTTTTATATAACATAATATATACAATATTTGGCAAAAATTACTGATGGCAATAATATAGATGTCAAGAGCTAGACACACCAATTTGGATGAATGAATATATTGCACCTCTATAAAGATTACATTATGTATTTTGGATGTCAAAATCATGACACCAGCCAAATGACAAGAACTTTCCAAACAACTCAGTAGATGTAGTGTGAAAGCAAGGCCCTTAAAGCTGTCATGAAAACTTTTAAAGACCACTAATTATAAACCTCAAATAGAAAAATTATCATCAAATAAACCAATCAAATCAAATTTCCCATTAAATCAAATACAGTAGAGCATCGATTATCCGACCCCTGGTTAACCGTCACATCGGTTAACCGACCGTTCTAGTCGGCAAATTTCAAATGTCCGCTAGTGATGTGGCATTACAATATTTGGCTATGTCTTGGCTACTTTAATATTATTTTTGTTAAATTTTTGTGTGTTTTAGCTGACAATACTGGCTCGACCATTGAAGGGAGGCCAGTATTTAAACAAGACTTAATTTTCTAATTATGAGTGGTTGTTTGTTTTGTGAGCAATAAAATAATTTAAAAGTAATTTTTAACGATATAATAGCGACAATTATTATTTTTTTTAAAAATTTGTTAGGCTTAACATCGATGAAAATTCAATGCAAAGTTGGTTAATAGCGATATACTAATTACATGGGGTATACTAATATCCTAATATACTATACTAATAATGTATTTTTTTCATTCTTTTCGGTTATCCAATTTTTCAGTTATCCGACCAACCTGAGTCCCCAATTGAGTCGGATAATCGATGCTCTACTGTATGTTTGTTATAATCACATTATTCTTTTCTTTTCACTTGTATAGAGTTTATTAGTATTTTTCTGATTTTAAACATTTAAATAATGTGTACAGAATGAAACAACAAAATTCTACGAAATTTAAAAATGTGTTGTTATAAAAAAATTTTAGATTGCATTTTATTCTAAAGCTAATGAATGTCAATTTTTCCAATTTTATATAATTTAAGTATCATGTCATTAATTTCAAATGATAATACAGTATGATCAAATGTATATAAAACAATAGAAAAGTAAATTATTGAATTTTATTTTAGCATTGTAACATCAAAAATTGATAAACTTTTCTTATTATATTTTAGTTTTACAAACTGAAGTTCACAGTGTGTTCATCATCATCATTAAAATTATCTAGTCTTTTGTCCAAATTTGGACAGGTACAGGATACCATTGTAACCTGTGTTTGCCTGAATTATCAGCACACATTTAAAAGTGGTAATTATTAATATTTTATTATATTTTATGAAATCATTTTCTTTTCATTAACATTTAAAAATTTTTATTTTAGATTCAATGGCTTCAATACCCTGTACCTCTTTCAGTGCTGCCAAAATTCATGAAAATATGAAGAAAGAAAAGCAGCAACAAAAACCACAGTTTATGGGAGAAAATTCTTTTTCAAAAGGAAATGAATTGCCTCCTACATCAAAGTCTTGTAAGTTTCATATTCTTAAATTATACATATAATTATTTACTTGCTGTAAGGACAAATTAGATATCAAAATTTATTATTATTTGTATTGTGAACATATATATCACATAAAAATACAAACACAAAATAATTACTTTATTTTGATCATATATGGCAAATTTAAAAAAAAATTAAACATATTAAGATGATTTAATAAATTTAAATATGAAGGTTTTTTCTAATTTTAAAATTATAAGTGTTCTCCCCAGAAATTTTTACTTACTGGATGGAATGGAGAATTAGTTGGGTAAACCAAAAAAATATTGTACAATATTATAAAATTTTCAGTTATTTGTAAATACAATCTTTCTACAAACACATTATGAATACATTATATGTATATGCATACATAATAGTATCAGTTTGTGTAATCTGATGTCTTCTGACGGTCAGGTAATTTTTCTACTTTTCTATTTATATATATTTCTTCCTTCCTGTGTCTCTCATCATTTATCATATTACCACCTTCTCGGGGTTTTCTTGGTCTTTCTCTCATATTTTGTGGCTGTCCTTGACTGTGTGTACTCTCAGGTACTCTCAGGTAACCACACCACACCATATTAACTGCCTTCTTATTAATTCCTCAATACTGATTTCTTTTATTCATCAATTCTTTAAATTTTTTTTCTTTGTGCAAAAATAGTAATTTGCATAGTCTTGACAATACATCTATTTCAACTGAACTTATTTTTAATATTCTCTACATTTTGGCTCCATATAATACATAATGTACTCCTCATTATGTATTACATATATTTCATTTTCTTTTTGAGATTTTGGTATTTCACTAGATTCCATTCAGTTTCTTAATTAAACTGCCTTGCAGATGCGTTGCCAGTTAGGCTATCCAGACCTCCAGTCCAATTTCCTCTTCCAGTATATATAATAACAATTTTAGCAACTTTAATGGATCACGCTAGTTAATCTGATTACCTAGCTAATCTGCAGATTAACTAGCGTGATCCGTTAAAGTTGCTAAAATTGTTCTATTTCTCAAATTACCTAGGTAATATGCAGATTATCTAGGTAATCTGCAAATTACCTACTAGGCACTCGGTAGACAGATCTGATTAGACAGATGTAAAAGTTAGATTAAACAAAAATTGCAATACTGTAACGTTTGTTTGTCATCATATTCTAACTTTACAGCTTGTAAATGTTAATTTTTTTAAAATTTCTTAAACTTAAGATTTTGCAAGGAACAAGTTAAATTATCCTTGTTTTTAACAGTTTCTATTAAAAATATCTTTTAATTTTTAGGCATGATTTTATATTTTGTGTATATTTTTATATTATATTAGGTACAAAAAAATTTCTTTGTGAATGTTTTAATTATATTTACTAAAATTTTTTAATATTTATCAAATGTTACAAATTTATAAATAACTGATTTTGTTTTCATGAATTTTGTGGAAGTATTATAGATTATTAAATTTTCAATAAAATGAAATTAGAATTAATTTTTTCAGCCATATTGTCAAAATAGGAATTCAGATTCTATTTAGAGTTAAAACACATTTCTTTTTTTTCTGTCTGAAAAAAAGATTACATACAGTACATTAGAATGTATACATTGGATATTTATTGTGTATCTTTTTGCTATATTAAGAATGTAAAATTATGATTTAAATACAAAACTTTTATAAAATAAAAATATTTAAGTTAATTTAATAGTCTTTTTTTATTTATTCATTCTAGTTTTGGAGATTCTTACTCCACATAACTATAATAGCAAATTGATGAACAGCATTTGGGGTTTGTATAATAGATATGCACCAGATGCTTTTCAGAAGAATTCTGAAGGTTCACTCCCCAGAGCTGAATTGGCTGCCCCTCAGGCCAAGTAAGTGTTTTTAATATTCTATATTGCATGTATTTTAAAAATATAAATGAAATTTTATACAGTAAACCTCGCTTAACGAGCACCTCATGTAACAAGCAAAACAAATTGTAAAAATTTGACTTGCTTAATGAGCAATGTTTTGCATAACAAGTGACAAGAGGGGAAGTCCCAGATTGTGCGCATGCTCCATCAGTCTGTGTTTAGCACTCATTCCACTAGCATCTTAGTGTCGCTTGTGATCACACATTTTTCCAAACTTGTGTTCAGACATATTACATATAAACATCAACAACCATAGCCCATTATATAATCAACACACCAATAATACAATACCATACAATAATTTTTATTAACGTACAGTAGGTACATTTCTGGCCCTGCCTAAAGCCCTGGTCACACTATGCGATTTCCAGCCGCGCAGGCGACTGCAACCGCGACGGCTGTTCCCGTTAACTGCTAATCCCCCCCTCGAAAACCGCCGCGACTGCAATCGCAACTAGAAACAAAAAGTTTGTTCTACTCGCGACGATTGCAAACACGCATCCAATCAACAAACGCCTTTATGCCACGTCATACAGTGACAACATTGAAAATAGTTCATCATCATGGCAGATAGTCAGAGGATTAATACTTTTACAGAATCGAGATTGATCGAGCTTATTCAGGCTCACGAATACCTGTGGGATTTTAATTCTTCGTTTTATCGAAGATTTTATCTTTTCATGTATTTTCGCCAGCTCTATTAAAATAATCGCCTTTTTTCTTTTATTCATTCCAGAAAAGGAACTGCTTGCTATTTTAATAAGAAAAGTGGCTAAAATTCCGTAAATACTCTGAAGTAGAACGTAAAATATCGGCAAACTCACGAAAGTAGTCAAAAACAAGCTACTGTAATTTTATTGGTTTATTATAGGGCCACGTGTTTCCGAGTTGCAACGTCAACGAACAATGTGTGACCACGAGAAGACGCGCGCGACTCGCGCTTGTTGCAGTTGCAGTCGCCTGCGCGGCTAGAAATCGCATAGTGTGACCAGGGCTTAAGGCATTACCAGGGTTGAAAACATACAGTAAATGTGAATGACATACAGTAAGTATAGATATATACAGAATAAACAATAATCAAGAGTGAACATATATCAGAACATAACAACACATCACCGTGTCAATAAGAGTGAGATAACAAACATAGAACTAACAATGTAGAGGGTATGGATTAATGCAACAAAAGTTTGATCAGATGATAGAGATGACAATTACATCAAGACAATAGATAGCAAACCATTAACGCTACAGAATTTGGGTGGTTAAAACGGTGAAATATCAAACTAGATACAAACAGTAAATGCATAGAAATATATTAGCGTGACAATAAGTGTGAACAGATGGTAATATAATGACATCACAGCAGCAAGAGTTAACAATACAATAGACACGACAGCATTATGAACGGTTGATGGTATATGACAAACCAAAATATCAAACTAAATACTATTGTGGGAGTAACAAACCAAGATAACAAACTAAATACTAATAATACAGTACATAGATAAATATTAGTGTAACAATAAGGGTGAACAGATGATGATAAAATGACAGCACAGCAACAAGAGTTATCAATACAGTAAACATAACAAGATTATGAGCAGTTAATGGCATAGTGCAATCCACTTGTAGGATTATGGCCAGTTAGTTATTCACAATCACCAGTGAGAGCTCAGCAAATTTCCTGGCTAGCCTAGTGAAGGCCAGATAAATTTCTCTGGATGAAAGCAGCACGCTGTAGTCACAAGGCCAGGTGAGGCCCGAGTCTTCTACGAGGAGTTTTAAGTCCAGTTTTTCCTTTTCTAGTGTGATACACTCATAGATATAGTGTGTGCTATTGTCTTCAACCTGGCAGACTGGGCATAAGTTAGTGTCATTGTTGGTAAATCTGAAGAAATACTTTGCAAATTTTCCATGATTGGTAATTAGCTGAGTTGTTTGAAAGCTAGGAGTAAACCAACTAAGGGAGAAGAACTGCTATATGTTGGGAATGAATTTATACGTAATGTGCTGATTATTACGGTTCCAACTTTCTTGCCAGGCTTGAAGACACTCTGTCCACAGCAGATGGCGTAGACTTCGTTTGCTGATTTTGTTATAGATGATAGGAGCAGAGTCACTAGCAGTTGCCGACTTGGCTAAGAAGTCGGCTCTCTCGTTCCCTACTGTCCCCTGATGGGCACAAGTCCAGAAGATGCTCTATATATTGTTGGAATTGTTGATGAGTTCTCTAATTTCACAGGCAAGATAATGAAGTGAGTTGCTCCCAATGAGGCTGCTAGCAGAGAGGCAGTCGGTATAGATATGGATGAAGTATTATTGTAGTTATAGTCCAAGATATTGCCATGAGTATGGCTATGAGTTCAACCTGGAAAACAGAACAGTTTCTGTCCAAGCGAAAGCAGTTGTGATGTAGTTCCCTGCTGTCTTCATAAACAACGTAGCTGCAACCAATGTTATCATTCATTTTAGATCCATCAGTATATAGCTCGATCTTGGCCAGGTGTGGGGGGGATGTCTTTAGCCTGGAGTAGGTCCCAGGGTATGGGATGTTGCTATAGCGGTAGGGTCTCTCAATGGCACCTGAGTAGATGAATCCATCATTAGTTTGAATGTCGAGGCCCCACCTGGCATGGTGCAGCTTGACATTATTGGTGATGGTCAAATCAATGGGAGGTTTTCTTGCCAAGATTTGCAGGCTGCACGGTATGCTTTGGTAAGAAGTATCAACCCCTTCCTTTGCGAAGAGATAAGTTTTCTTTTTTCATGCACTTCGCGAGCAGCCCACCCCCACTGCCACAAGCGTATGTTATCTTTGGGACATAAATGTGGTCATAGATGGCACTCATGGCTTCGCTGGAGAGCCCCCAGTTATTCCTTGCAACCTGTGCGAAGGCTTGTATAATGAGTCCAGTTTGTTTGGTTATATAGTCAATGTGTTGGTCCCATGACAGTCTATGGTCCATAATCATGCCGAGATATTTAATCTCTCTCTTAATCTTGATTGTCTTCTCATTCATTTTGATGTGTGGGGGCGGTGATAGAGATTGGGCTGGCCTGATCTGTTGAAAACAATACCCTTAGTTTTCACAGGGTTGAAATATAACTTGTGTTCTTTGTCCCAGTTAGACTTTTTCTAGCATTATTTTGGCCCTATGTTCCAAATCATCACGAGATCAGCCACCCATAGGGAGTATGACGTCATCCTCATAGGCATATAAATTATCTTGTCCAAAATTATCCCCAAGAAAAGAGTTGAAAGTGATATTCCACAATACAGTAGTGGCCCAATAATCAACACAAAAATGATATGCCAAATTCTTGGGCTATGTAAAGGCTATAAATAAATATTAGAAATTAATTAATTTACCTAGAGGTAGGCAGTTATGCCGCCATCTCATATTAAATTGAATGACCAATTTCAAATTAAATTTTAGAAATGTCTAAATTAAAAATTATTTATTTAGAAATATTAAATCTAATACAAGATGCAGCATAACTGCCTACCTCTAGGTAAATTAATTAATTTCTAATATTTATTTATAGACTTTACATAGCCCAAGAATTTGGCATGTTTTTTCAGACATATTAGCTGTGATTTTTTTTTTTCCTGCAAATCAAATTCACATACCAGGTTGGTTCATTTAGTACTAGATGATGATGATGATTCACACTCTTTAACAATGTATATTGTATAATTTTCTTTGAATAAACACTATACATAAAATATTTGAGTATTTTTTTTTGGCATGAAACGCATTATCATATTTTACATTAATATATATGGAAAAAATTGTTTCGCTTAACAAGTGTTTTGGATTACAAGTAAGATTCTGGAATGAATTATGCTTGTTAAGTGAGGTTCCACTGTATTTCATTTAGTTATATAAGATGATAAAATATAAATTTACATAATGAAATTTTTTTAATGACAAATGGTTCTATTGTTAATTTTGAAGATTGATTAAAATTTTCAAAAGTATTATTTTATCAGTCTTCATGTTCTAAAATTTTACTATTTTTGAAAATTTCCACAAATCAAATTTCATTATAAACATAGAATATAATTTAAAGCTCTTGGCATTTGTATCAGCATTTACAGGTGATTTCACAATCTCAGCTAGGAGTTATGCATTATCTGAATGGGGCTCTAAAATCTTTGAAAATTACACACACCAGTGACCTGAGATGGGCTTCGCATCTTGTTATGTCAATTTAATTTTTATTCTTCAGTTACAGAACACATACTTAGAATTATCCTTGCTACTACATATCAAAGCAGCCTGGCCAAAATTTGTGAAACGTAATATAGATGGTCCTATATTGTAAAAGATAAAGAAAGACTTGAAATAAAAACTTCTTATATATATTAAATACTTTCTTTCAGATAGCAAACTGTTTAAATTTTTCCATGAAGAAATGTTTTTGTGCTGCTTTAAGACAGCTTCAGCTTCTTAAACAAAATGTAAAACAAATCTGTAATTTTTTCTGTTGAAGATTGTTTGAAAAAGTATAAAATTAATTTTTGGCACCATAAGAGTAAAATAAGAGCCAAATTTGGTACAAAGTGGCCAAACCTGGCATCACTCTATGCACCCCTGATATGCAAACTAGCATGTTTGCATGGGACTGCATCCATTTAAAGAGGTGAATGTCCTTAAACTTTAACTCCTATTTTCTGAATAGAGTTGAATGGCCTGCTAAAACCAGATGTTTGAATTGCTGTACAGTCGGAGGCCAAACCCATCTTTGCTTACTAGGAGAAGAAATGGATAAAATGATAACAAATTAAAATGAAAATATATAGTTTGAATTTAAATCAAACCCCACACTTGCACAGTATTAACATTGCTTCCCAATTCAGCTATAAGTATTAATTTTCACGCTTATATCACACTGTCTCCTTCATTTTTTTGTCTTGCAATTGTTTAACTGTATCCTTCCAACTTCTTGTTTCTAGTATTCCCATCCATCTGGTGTTCAGTTTTTTAAAGTTCTGTGCATTAATGACATTTAGATGTAAGACGTAAATGAAACATTAAGAATATAAGAATTCTGAAGCAATGTCATACTAGCTTCTAAGTATTATGGGTTGTTTCTAACATACTGTACATCTTTTTGTAGGGCCCATTATGTTTTTGTTTAGAGATCTGAATTTTTTAATTTTTCCTATGTAAAAATATTTCTTGTATATTTTGTGGTGATAATTTTGTATAAAACTTGTCAGCTCACTTGATGTTTTTATCATTTTGTTACTAACTGTAAAGTTGAAAATTTCTAAAAACATAATAAAGAAGTCTTTTTTTTTTTTTTTCTTAATAGGACTTGGAGTCTTTGGACTTGGGGCCGCCTTAACTGAAGTAAGAATATTCTAATTTAAAGTTTGAAATACTTTATTAATTACTTTAATTAATTCTCTAAAAACTTTTTTCCAGGCTCTCTCATTACCAGTCAACATCCAATAAGAAATCAGCTATCTGGTATTGAGAATTTTGCTTCAGTCTCATCTTACCCAATATATTGAAATTGTTTGTTATAACTGTAAATGTTTATTGTTCTGTATTTACTAATGTATAGATAAAAATGAAAAGCAATATTTGTATATTAAAAGAATTTGCTATTACAAATATATATTGCATTATATTCTTATCAAAAAATACTCAAAATCATCTAAAAATATAGTTATATAAAAAATATTTGTTATAAAGTGTGAATTCAAGTTTTTTGTTTTTATTAATTTGGAATATGTAGTTATTCCTATATAAATGGGAAGTATTGTTAAACTGTGATATGTAAACGAAATGAAATTAAAAGATTTGTATAAGATTTGTAGATAAATATTTTATTATATACATACTACAAGTAAATATTTAGTATCTACATTGACTCCATTGGTTTCCTTTTCATTGACTGTTTTATACCTGTTTGTCTATATTCTGAACGCTCCTTTAAGTATTCTTCTATGCACAATTTCTTAAATTGTGGATTTTCATACCTGTGGGAAAAAACAATTTTAATAATAAGAGCTTATAAAATTTTATATCAAAAGGTTTGTCACCATTGTGAAAAACTGACTTGATATTTTGTAATTTGAATGAAGCATGCACTTCACATTTTTCTCTTAAATATTGATGATTCTTAATCAAATTTAAAGTATAATCTTGTAAAATTGTAAACAAACATTGATCATTTATTGGCTGTAAAAAATATATCAATTTTCAAATAAAAATGGCTGGCTGTATTAGAGTAGAGTGTCATTTATCCGAAAGCTGGTCAACCGAAAGTGTTCCAGTCGGCAAATTTAAATATCCGCTAGTGCTGTGGTGCTGCAACCTTTGGCTATGCTGCAGCACTGGCACTTTTGTGTAATGTTTTTCTGAGGACTGTGTCGAGACGTGTGTTGCACTGAATCGCATGTTTTTGATACTAGATTAACTTCTAAAGTATAATTTTTTTTGTTTTTATCAAAAAAAAAAAAAAAAATACTTTAGAAGTTAATCTAGATATATTATTCAATATATTTATTTTGTTTGTACAAAATAAAGAAATAATTTTTAATGATACAATAGACAGGATTATTATAAAAATTTTTGTTAGGCTTAACTCAACGAAAATTCAACACAAAGCGACACACAATGGAGAAAAATTTCAACATGGGATAGGTTAATATATTTTTTCATACATAATCGGTTATCTGAACAACCTCAGTCCCCAATTGATTTGGATAAATGATGCTCTACTATATTTACATTAAGAATATATAGAAGTGTGAAAACTGACAGTTTCTTTTGTCATTTTTGATCACTAGGAACAGTCTTCCTTTACAGAGACGATCTTTTATTAGAGGATGCTCATCTGTAAAATTATGTGAAACAGTTTAAAAAAATCATCTTGTGATAAACCAACAATTAAAAATACATTTTTGTGCAATATTTAGGTAGATTAATCATCCAAAAGTTACAAAAATCAATTATTTTCTTAAACCCAAAAGAGAAGACTGAATCATTCAAGTTATTTTGAATGACTCCAATAAATAGATGATGGTTCATTTAAATGAAAAATAATTGATCATCATATTTTATATATACATTGTTCAACTGATGTATGCTACAATCTTCAGATTCAGAAAAAGTGTTCAAGAATTTTTCTGCAGCCAAAGCTGGCTTGTGAAAATGTCAAAAATATTTTTTTACACTGTTATCCTATGGGTAAAAAGGCAATTGGTTTGGGGTTTCAGGTCTTTTGCCTGGGAGTCCCAAACCAATCTTTTATAAACTCATTACTGTAGTAAAAATATCAAAATTTAAATTTGGGCTACAATGTGGGGACTTAGATTGCTGGTGTAGTGCAGGCAAAGGGTGCAATGGCACAGTGCTAAAGGTTTGTTAACTTGCCAGAGGTTGTGTTAAAAAATGAACGAGGATAGTGGGAGATTTCCCACAAAAATTCCTAAAAAAAAATGTTTGAAGTTATACTAAATGGGGTTCCCTAATTCAAATGGTCCTGGGACCATTTGAATTAGGAGTCCCCATGAAGCTGTAATATGCCAATGTTTTACATATATAGAGTTAGCCAATAAGTCCATGCAGTTTTTTAATGTGTAAATGAAAGAATTTTTTCAGAAAAAGCATGAAACTTTAAACAACAAAACTTCATTCAATAACAGACTGTTTTGATCTACATCTTATATTTGGTCAGCTCCATAATTCCTCAAAGCTTCCTATCTTTCTTGGCAAAAAACCATTTCAAGTGCAATTTGATGCCTTCCTTGGAAAGGAAGTGCTAGCCATTTAAATTCTGGAGAGCATAACAGGTAATCAGAGGGGACAATATCTGGTGAATGTAAAGGATGTGGCACGACCCAGCCCAATTCCAATAATTTTTTCTCTATTTGCAAAGATGAATGATGTCTGGCATATTTGTGATGGAAGATGATATCCTGGTTTATCAATTCTACTTGCTTCTTATAGATAGCTGCATTCAATTAGTCCAGTTGGCTACAGTATACATCTGAATTGATTGTTCTGTTCTTCAGAAGCAGCTAATAAAACAACACACTTCCATTCCCAGAAAGTTGAGAGCACGATCTTTATTTGGATGAATCCCTGATCTTGAAATAGTTTGCTGTGCAGTTCCTATGATTGTTTGCACTTGACATTGTTGTAAATACTCCACTTTTCAATGACAGTTATCTGCTTCAGAAATGGATCACTTTCTTTGTGTTTTTTATGGATTGCTAATGAAATGCATTCTAAGAGATTTACTTTGGTCAATTCTTGTTTGAGCCCAAACATTGAGCCTGCTAAGAGAACCAAGTTGATGCAGATGTTTTCTACACTCAATTTTGATATTGAGAATGTCTCATGTCATGTGTGGATTGGTGTGAATTAGTCCTTCACTTAGTGTTGATCTCTTGTGACTGGCCCAAGCATGGTGTGTCTTGGACAAAAAAATCTCCAGAATAAAATCTTGCAAAGCACTTCTTGCACACATGTTCTTTCAAGGCATCCTTGTCATACATTGTACTGTACATAGGTTTTTACAAGTTTGTGCTGCATTTTTGGCTTTTTTAAAATAAAAAAGCCTAACATGCTGAAAATGCTCATTTTGCTTATTCATCTTTTAATTGACATTAAACACACAAAACACCAACCAATCTTTATGCATTTTTTTTTTTTTTAAACATTGAAATTTCAATTTTAAATGGTTACAAACTTACAAAATTTGAACTGAAGTTTGTTGCTTTTCATAATGTCTACCACTATCTAACAACAAAACTACAAGGACTTATTGGTCAACCCAATAAAACATTTTGCTACCTGAAAAAGCATGGTGGATTTTTAATTTTACAATATGGTTAAGAAAAATAGAATAGAAACTTAAATAAACTTTTCATAAAATTTAGAATGAATAATAATTAAACATTAATTTAAGAATAAATATTTATGCTTCTGTATGTCAGACATACAGAAACACAAGCAAACATGGTCAGTAATTTTAAACAACTGGAGAAGATCTACAACCAACCCCAAGCTACAGTACATGTATATCTTGCATATCATGAGTGCTACTTGCCATAGCATGCTTAGAGGAAATATGTATAATTGCTCTATAAACCTATGCTGAAAGTCCAGCCCTTGATTCTCTAAGATGGGAGTATTCCACATTACTTGAAATATGGATTCTAAAATCCATATTTCAAGTAATGTGGAATACTTTACTATTATAATGAGCTTTAGAGCTCATTATAATAGTAAAGTACATATTTGGCTGGAGCCCTTTAGTAAGTAAAATACTCTAAAGCTCTTTGATTCTCTTGATAAAGACATACACATAAAACCAATGTAATAAAAACTATATGCATCTTTAATTAGTTTTATCATATATTCCTGCTTTATATACTTTAGAATATAAAGCAGGTATTTAGCCAAGTAAACCAAATTTCATACATCTTCAAGTTTGTCTTTGTCTCTCAAGATTGGCATCACAGTAGAAAGTAATCGTTTAACAGCTATATCTATTGAATACTTTAGATATGGTTTTCAAATTAAAGCTAGAAAAACTTGCCTGTGGGAGGATTTTATACATTATTGTGCAACTTTATTAAATTGGTTTGGTTTGATGGAATATTGCAACACAACTCATGGTTGCCTCCTAAGAAGACTATCCTTGAAAAACTGGCCCCTATTTAGGTGTTAAATGAGACATTAACACAAAATAAAATTCTATTTTTTAAAAGATACTATACAATCTGTATCAGTTTTGCTAACCACAGATCCATCTTAAAACAGGCATTACATCTATGTCGGTGGGATTGCCAGATTCAAGCGATACCATCTTTCGACTATTTAGCCAAGTAAACCAAATTTCATTTTACTTCATAAGCCAAATGGTTGGAAAATTTTACAAAGTTTGGGGTTCAGAATGCGTACATCGTCTCTTAATTAACAGGCATTCTCTACCACGAACGAAAGTCGAACGTACCATACAAGTTTAAGTGGAAGCAACAAAAATTGGATGGAAAATATAATTTTTCTTGTAAAATTAAATGTCAACCGTGTTCAATGATACCGAAACCATGAGAATGCTTCTTTACTATCTTTGATTCCACGTGCAGAACAAAGGAAACGTGTTATTATAAACGATTATATTAGAAATAAAAGTTTACGTTTAAAAATTCATACCAATTTTGAATGCATTTCTTTAACTCCGAGTTTTGTTTTCGGCACTTAATTACCATGCTGAATCCGCTCATTTTGCAACAGTCTTCAAATTCTATAAATAATAAATATTACATTATTTTTCACTTAAAATATTTAAATACGTATCTTATAAGCGGATTTACGAGTAGACCAAACCTTTTACTTCGTCCGTACATTTCCCTTTAGCTTTTTCGCGCATCAATTTGGGTATGAGAACTTCTCTCTCGACTCTCCTAAGCGAGCGATCATTCGGATCTCCTATCCAATCACAAAACGCGGGTTACGTCTTCCAATTATCAAATAATAATAATAATAATACTTTTTAAAATCATATGTAAAAATACCTAAGCCATGCGGTCCGAGAGAAAAGTTGGACGGCAGCACCGTAGATTTTTCTTCCATATTTTGTTGTTTCGTATTTCCGACACCTGGTGGCGTTCGAGATTAGTTACGAAGGAATTACGTCGGAAAGTTTGTCACGTTTGATTCAATTGCTGGACTTTTATTCGAGTAAAAATGGCGATGCAAAGAAAAACAAATGTAAGTTTGTAATATATTTAATTAGAATGCTTGCTTGTCTCTGTTTCCATCGTTATTGTTTAATGGTAGGCGATGTGTGAAATTGATTAAGGTTAAATCTTTCAGGTTCGACTTCCTCCAGAAGTCAATAGGATATTGTACGTTCGTAATCTTCCGTATAAAATAACAGCCGAAGAAATGTATGATATATTTGGAAAATATGGCGCCATCAGACAGATCAGAGTGTAAGTAAAATTTTCGTGGATTTAATTATATACAAACTGAATATCAAACAGCCTTTGTTAATATACTTTTATTTATTTCAATATACGAACTAAAATTTAAATGTAATACAGCATTTATAATTTTACTCTGATATATTTGTCCATTACGACCTTCTACAATAGTCGAGAACTGATCACAATTCACAAATCAGTATCAATCAAATGTTTTCTTGCATTAGGCCTGAGATTTAGAACCGTTTACAAATGTTTAATATTTTGGTAAAATTCCAGAGTTTGTTTTGCATTTTTTTCTTAATTTTGGTTTCTTGAGAGACCTCACTAGTAGACATGTCCTAAATGGATAGAAATGTTTAGGTGTGACACATAAAAAGAGCTCTAAACAAATTGTAGGACTACTTATTGACTGTGTCCCATTCGAGTGCCATTGCTTGAGCTTGTTGTGGAGTGGCAGATGCATAGAAAACATGTGGCATGACCTCGCTTCTATGTCGCTTGGTTGTGTGACTACGCAAAAGTGGTGCATTCCTTTGCCATGTGGTGTCTCTGATGTGCTTCTGGCATTGTGTGATAGAGCAGTGAGTGATGTCTTATTCTTAACACGTGATTACCTTTTTGTGACTCCGAACGGACCACGGTTTGCTAAACGTTGCTTTAGTTATGCCTCTGTAACATTGTAACACACTAATACGAAATCCACTGAATTAAGATTTGATAATGATGATTTATTTTTTGAGATTAACTCCAATAAAAGCAGAATAAATAAAATAATAAATAATCAAATTACTTTAAAATTCAGATTAACTGCTTATGACTATAAATTTATCATCTAAATTTACAAATTTATAGTTTTATATAACTAATCCCTTTATATATAACACTAAATATAATAATACTGTATGTAAAATGTGTGACCAATACCATATAAAGGCTTTTATGTTTGGAAATAAAATGTTTTATTTAAAACAATACAGAGCAGTTGTTTTTTTCATTCCAACTCCTTGTGGACCAATACTTTTGTGAAATTAAATAAAATTAATTATAAAACATATCAACTCTGACCCACAAATCACAGTTTGAGTAGCACTGTGTTAAAGAACACAGATGCAAAGTTCAGTCAGTCACGAGTAAAGGGTATTGGCATCAAGTTAGCCCCAAACTTTCTTTTTAATTTCTTTTGTGAATCATTTGTTGGTCTGTTAAGATTGTTAGTGAATAGTTAAAATAATGAAAAGATTTATCCTATTTATTTATTTATTTAGTTGATTATATGAAACAACGAACATAAAACGTCTCGCTAATGACAATAATTCTATTATGACGTAGATTATCATGACATAGAATAAATATTACTCAGATGCAATAAAAAATATTAAATGTCGTGATATAGCTATAAATATACATATAAAATGTTTTTACTCAGTTAGTAATTCATTAATTAATACATATTGAGTTTTAATGAAGGGATTAGAATCAAAGCTGTCAAAATTTAGAAGTTGGAGTTAGAAAATTAAAAACTGCAGAATCAGAGCTGGAGTTGGTGGTTTTGTGTACTGACTCCACAACTTTTCTATTTTACATTAATTTTTTCTTGTTATTGATATTCTAATTTAATTTTTTTTATTGAATAGATTACACTCAGTTTTGCAGCAAAATCTAGATAGATTCATTTTACTTAAAAAATTTTGTAGCTTTCTGTCCAAGCAGATGATGTTTTTTGATAATGAAAATAATGTTTACATATAAAATTATTTTCTCAAATATTATCTATATTGATTTAATAATTTTACAAAAACANGAAACAATTCCAAATATTGAAATAATTAATACATATAAATATGACATATTCATATAATTTTGTGTAAGATTACAAATCAGCAGCAATTTCATTGTGAACTTGTCATAATAAAATAATTGCTCCTTATTCTATAAGTAATTATATAAGTATAAAGATTAAACTACAAATTATATTCAGATTATTGTTTAAGATTTTTATACAAATATTGAAATAATTAATATATTATAGAGGCAACACACCTGAAACAAGAGGAACAGCATTTGTTGTCTATGAAGATATATTTGATGCCAAAAATGCTTGTGATCATTTGTCTGGATTTAATGTTTGTAATCGTTACTTAGTTGTTTTGTACTATCAATCAAACAAGGTATGTAATATGAATATATATACAGTACTATAATATAATATAAGTTAAAATATATTTTTTAATTGAAAATTTATGTAGGGAATATATTTAATAAATAGAGAAATGTTTATAATTTGTAATATTTTATATATATAATTATTGTTTTTGGAAAGAATAAATACTTTAATTAAATTCTTTAATAGTCACTGTCACTTATGAAAAATTTATGAGTATTATAAATATTAATTATTGAAACTAAGTTGTTTATTTAACAATTACAAATTTTTGTTCATCAGTAGAGAGTGGGACCAAAATAACAAAGAGTACACAAAAATTCGTACAAGGATACACTACATATGATTCAGACTGTTAAACTGTTATAATTTTTTGAAATTTCTGATATTTTTGCAAGAAATTTGAAATGATAAAGAATAAAAAAATGCCACATACAATATAATGTCATGCTTAAATTTTCAGATTTTTCAAAAATTTAAATAGTACATTTCAAAGAATTTTCATTGCTAGTTAGAGTATGATGACAGAGTGATGTACATTTGAAATTCAGCACATTGGCACCCTTTTTATTCTGGGAAATACTACAATACATGAATTTTAGCTTAGAAATTTTTATATTTTATTCTGTGATGATATTAATTAAATGATTAATAAAATTATTATTTAATAATTTTGTTTTTTCATTTATGATAAATGAATACAAAAGTAATAAAGAATTTTAAGTAAATAAATTTTTTAAATTAAAATTTGTAATTTCAAATTTTATTACAAAGTAATGAAAATTATTACAGACAAAAAGTAATAAAATAAATGTTTGTATTTCAATATTATTTATTTTTTACATTTCATATTTTTATACTTTATTGAGATTATCCTTATTTTTAGTTTTTTCATCATATTGATATTTTAAATTTTCTGCTCAAAATTAAAAAAATAGTAAACAAATAATCTGTTAAATTTTAAAATTTTACAAGTTTCCTAATTAAATTATCTATGTTTAATAGTCAGATATAATATATGTTTTATGGAGTATCAATTTGAATAGTAGGATAGTTTAAGCCATAAAGGAATCATTGTATTTCTCTAAGGACTCCGATTCAAATTTTTATGGGTGGTTTTACCAAGATATCTCAGGCTTTGTTTATTATCAACTAGTCTGACCAAATTCATGATGCTTAAAAAGTGTCTGCAGAACAAGAGAGAGAATCAATTTATTACTAATACATTTAGCAAAGAAAATTAATGTAAATTATCATTAATTAAATAAATTTTAAAATGTAGCTAATTATAAGATTTAATTAAAATCAGTATTGCAGAAATTTTAATAAGTATTAACACTAATTTTTACATAAAATATATCAATAATTGAGCTCCTCTGGAGAACAAAAGAGTAAGTGTCAAAATGGAAATTTTTAAGTTATATGGAAAATAAAATAATGAATGAGCACTAAATCTGAATTGTTTAATGCTTATATTGTACTCAGTATATTTAAGCATTATTCAAAAACCATCCCATACTGGCATAATTAAAACAAGAAACAAAGACCAGACTTTTCTTATACATTAGAAAAGCTAAAAGAATAGGAATATATTCTGAATATATTATTTTGTTCCTTCTAGCAACTCAATTATGAAATTTAATTATTGATACATTTCTGCAAAAAATGGGAAAATAAAAAACCAATTGTTAATCATTCATTTTATTATTATTAAAATTTAAAAATATTTAATAATAAACTAATTGGAATTGTGTTGAGTTAATTTATTGAGCTTCCTATTAGAACTAATATTCTTCCATACTAAAGAAGGGATAAATAATCTTGAAATGCATCTACAGCTACTAAATGGCAATTTATGAAATAAAGGTATTTGACAAGATAAGCCGATTTTTTTTTAACTAATTAGTTCTTACAGGAAACTCAGTAAAAAAAACTGTTAATTTAATAGTATATTCATTGATATCATAAATGAGAAACTGTAGTTTAACAAAACAATATCAATTATATATAAAACTCAAAATAATGTTTTATTGCTAAACATTTTGAGCTTTATATATGTGTGTGTAAACTAAAAATCCAGAATAAGTTCCTCTATTTTTTTTCTGTATGTGTGTGTTTACATAAACAGTTCACATGCAACATCAGAACTGAACTTACAGATTTGCTGTTGCATGTGAGTTGCTTATTTGATTTCAAATGTTGTTTTTTGAAATTTGTTTGAGTTAGAGAAATGGATGTATTTTAAGACTTCCATTTCTCTAACTCAAACAGAAAAGGAATGTAGAAAAATTATTGAAAATTTTTATACTAAGAATTTGATAAATGGTAAACTTTTTACTGTGGAATATTTTAAATATATGGGCATTCAAAATATCACAATATATAATATAATTGAGTGAGTGGAAGAGAAGAAAAAGCTATCTAGGGTTGAAGGAAGTGGAAGTGGTTAAAATGACTGAAATAAAGTGTAAGTAACTAACTGATGATATACTGTTGGTAAGATGATACTCTGTATTGCCTTGTCTCTTGCCAAGTTCACTGAAATAACAAGAAAAATTCAGGTGTTTTTGAGTATCACTCATTTAAAGAAATTATATCATATGTGTGCTGAAGCAAAAATAAGATATGGAATAACTGTTTGCAGTACTGCATCCAATTATGCAATTAACAAATACAAGTGGAACAAAATTGTTTTATTTGAGCCATCCGTAACGTACATTTTAGAGATTTGGTGACAGAATATTATCAAATTGATAAAATTGACAGAATCTGTAGCTTATATATAAAATAAATTTTACTGGCAAGCCACAGATTCATTAAGGGTAATAAGGATAATAGTTACCTCAGAAATACAATTAAAAAATATCATATTGTTTCTATCCAAAATACCTGGACATGTCCCTGTGGTCAAACTTGTGGTCGGAAAATCATCGCCATTTCAAATGATAATACACTGGAAACTTTATATTTGTAATTTATGATAATACACTGATTAATGATAATACACTGGAAACTTTATAATTGTTCTTAAAACCAGGGCTGCGGAGTTTGTAAAAAAATACTTGGCTTTGACTCCTGATAATTTTAGTAGGCTGACTCCGGCAAAATTAAATACCAAGTCATTGTATAAGGGCAGAGGCGCTCATAGGGGTTACCCTACTCTGAACTCTGAAAAGAGCCTGGGGCATTTACCGACATACTTTTATAGCTAGTATTTTTAATACTTAACTTACATTAATATTTATTTGTATAAAAAAAATTAATTTTTAACAAATATTTAATAGGATGAGAAAGGGGGTGATTAAATTCTACTTACAAATTTTTGTTCATCAGTAGAGAGTGGGACCAAAATAACAAAGAGTACACAAAAATTCGTACAAGGATACACTACATATGATTCAGACTGTTAAACTGTTATAATTTTTTGAAATTTCTGATATTTTTGCAAGAAATTTGAAATGATAAAGAATAAAAAAATGCCACATACAATATAATGTCATGCTTAAATTTTCAGATTTTTCAAAAATTTAAATAGTACATTTCAAAGAATTTTCATTGCTAGTTAGAGTATGATGACAGAGTGATGTACATTTGAAATTCAGCACATTGGCACCCTTTTTATTCTGGGAAATACTACAATACATGAATTTTAGCTTAGAAATTTTTATATTTTATTCTGTGATGATATTAATTAAATGATTAATAAAATTATTATTTAATAATTTTGTNGCTGGAGTCGGAGTTGACACATTTTTTCCAACTCCATAGCCCTGCTTAAAACACAACATTATAGGTGATAAAATATGAAATTTCACTTTTGACACTGAAACAGCTCTACAATCAAGTGAATTGTTCTCAAAAAGTGAAGCAAGACCAAAAAGACTATGTCAAATAAAGTCAGTCAAAAATCAAGGGTCATGTTGACTGTTTTCCTTGATTATCATGGTGTTGTGCATCATAAAAATTGAATAAGAACCAAACTGTCAACAAAGAATATTATTTGAGCATTTTGCATTGTTTGCAGTGAAGCAATTTGTAGAAAATGACCTGATCTGTGGTGAGAAAACTCATGGATGTTGCACCATGACAATGCACCTGCTCACAATGTTTTTGTGAAACCAAAAAAATATGGTCCACAAGCTTTGTATTCATCTGCTATAGCACTATATGAGTTTTTCCTGTTTCTTCAACTAAAATTTCTGCTTCTTCACCACTGCTTTGAGTCAATTGATGTCATGAAACAAAATTTGCTGCAAGTTCTGAAGGGGTTTCATTAAAAAGACTTTAAGCATGTTTCGAGGAATGGAAAAAATGTTGACATAAGTGCATTGCAGTGGGATGGAATTACTTTGAAGGGGACAAAATAAATTCAAATCTTGCATTTTATTGAATCATTCCTGATACTTTTTGATTACAGGGATATAGTGTGGAGTGCATCAAGAACAGACTAGTCCCATTTATGAAGCACTTCCATATGAAGATTACATGCTTGGGCCAGATATGATAATGTCCCAGTTTGCTTAAAGTTTACTGCTTTTGATCAATTGGGTCATGATGTATTCCTTGTAAAATAATGTGACTAAGGTACCGCAGATGAGATTAATCATACATTTTTGGTACTAGTCAAAGCAGAGTGTGTGATGGAGGATGAGGCTAATTTCAACATGAATGATGGAGATGGAAATCTATGTGCGAAGGAGCTTGTTACAAACTATTTTACAAAATCATTCAGAACAAGCTCCACCAATTTATGATTAACAACTTTCAGAACCATCTGAAAAGTATGAAAACAAAAGTTCAAAAGGCATGTTAGATTTTGTTAAACTGATAAACTCCTCAAATATATTTTCTTTATTTTAACGTGCTTTGTTTATTTTGTAACCCTATAACTTTCAGAATAAATCCATTTTCTTATTCTGGATTTTTAGTTTACAGACTTAGTTCCATGTATGTGCATTTTTCAATAATTACAATAAAATTGAATTATTTGTTCTTACAGGCATTCAAGCGTATTGATCAAGACAAAAAACGTGATGAATTAGATCGATTGAAAAAGAAATATGGGGTTGCCACAGATGAAAAATAATTGTATATTATACAAGATATAATGTATTCTTGTATAGTCCTTTATATACAATTTTATTTTATTTTTAATTTTTTTTTTTCATGTGTATC
>NW_019384492.1:659382-701178 GCF_000671375.1 Centruroides sculpturatus
GAGTAGAATTAATATACTCTCATATACATATTATGTACAAACACTTAAAAGCTCTTCTTTCTAGCTTTAACAGCTGCAAACTTGGAAATCACATCTTCAAAATTTATATTTTGTGTTGACTCGTGTTCTATTGTCGGGTGTCACCTGACTGTGAAAAAAGTAAAAACTTAAACAAACCATCACAATGTTTTTCAACGATAAATCACTTAGACTTGAAGCCATTTTAACCAAGTTATCTATATTAAATAATTTAATTTTACAGAATCTCTTCTGAATCTTATGGCTGCACTAAGTTATTAAACTTAGAAGTTTGATCTAAGTTCATTTTTTTCTCTTTAAATTTTTGACTCAATTCAAAGGCTTTTTATTTTTTTATTTTTGTAAACAGTTTCCAACAAACTTTAATAAATTTTTATTTTGTGAAAATTTCTACATTATTCAAAGGTAAATTTTAATACACATTTTACACAGAATTATTATTATTATTATTATTTTGGAGGTTGCAGGATGTATTAAATTACATAATTACATTACTTAAAAATGAAAAATAATTATATCATCAATTTCAAGATTTATTTTATATCTTAAAAATAATTAATTACATCCTGGGATCCCAGGAAACAGATCACCTTTTTCTCGAAATCCCGGGACAAGCAAAGGATCAGGAAATGAGAAACCCTAGTACTGACACTATGAGTGCTAAATAGTAGAAATCAACTCAGTTTTTAACTTTTCAAATAAGAAAAATTCATAAAGTTACAAATCAAGCCACTAGGAGTCCAGAAGCTGTAATTGTGGTTTAAAACATGACAGAGAATAATTTTAATAGAAATTTATATTCAGTCCTGATCAAATCTACAATACAAATGAAACAGGATTGTTTTACTGTGCCACCCCTAATGGGTCCCTGAATTTTAAACATGAAGTACTGTCAGGTTCAAAAAAAGCAATGGATCACATTACCATATTGTGCTGCTTTAATAGGTCAGAAGTGATAAACAGAAGTTGATAGTCATTGAAAAGCATACTAAACTTTGGTGCTTTACAAGTCTTAGCAATGGACTGTTTACCAGTTAAATATTATGCCAACAAAAATGCATGGATGACTACTGCTTATCCTCATGTATAGTGTTTGAAAAACATTCATCTGGAGTTTCTTCTGGCCATTGGTACACTCAAAGGGGGCGAAAAGGCCCTGACACCCCAAAGTAAAAGGAAAAAACACTACTAAATTTTCCAGAAATCTTTTCCTAATTAAATTAATTTTTATTTATTTATTGAAGGAACATTATTGCAGCACTCTTCATCCAACATTTCCATACAGTGGGAAAAAGGGATTAATCTGACCAGAAAAATCTAACATTACTAGGACTCCAATTTAGGTGGTCCTTGGCCCAACAGTTAAGATTCTTTTGTTTTTTTCATTATGAACAGTTTCAGTATACTTTTGCAGGAAAAGAGAAACCCATGCCATGCAACTTATCATCAGTCATTTGATGTCTTATGGATGGTGTTGTAGGCTTTTGGCCAGTGGCCAGATGGCTGAGCGGTCAAGGTGGCAGCCTACTGCTCTGGGGGACCCGGGTTTGAATCCGAACAGGTCAAAAAATCCCTAGGAATTTTTCGGGGGTGGTCCGTTCGATATGTTGGGCCCCGTCCCTCACCACCCAGCAGCCCCATTGTGGGCCTGGCCGAACCCATAATGGGCTTGCAAAATGAGGTCCTCTTAGTGCCCACAGAGTAGAAAGAGTAGAAAGAAAAGAAAAAAAAAGTAGGCTTTTGGCCTCCTGCTACAGTGCTGGAGCTTTCATCATTATATCTGTACATAGGACTAGTCAGCACAGAAGTCTATCCTCTCTTGCAGCTGTACACTTTGGATGACTGGAGCTCTTGCCAGGTAACAAGCTCTGCATCTGATCATATCTTTCAATGAAGGTCTGTATAGTTGACAATGGAATTTTGAGGTCTGGATATTTTCCTTAATGAATTTCAGTCTTCCTTTTGGAAATGATCTCTCACTCAGTGATATCAGTATGGGAGAATAAAGGCTGACAGATGTGAACATCCACAGTTGCTTGCTAACAAGTGACTAGTAAAACATCTCCAGTGTAATGTATTGGCATATGCAATGCTGCTGCAATATACAAGCTCTTGTTAATTTGGTACATTTGTGTTTATGCTGTATTTGCTGTTTGTATTTCTGGATGAGCTATCCAACTATGTATTATGGAATCACCTATGATCTTGTCTTGCTACCGGGACATTCCAATTTTCAATGTGAGTGTTGAGTGTTGAAGTCAACAATTTGACATTCCAACTTGAGTACAAAGTGCTTAATTCCCATAATTCCATTCTCAGCATGATGGATTCCATTCAAATGTCTTACCAATTACCCACAATTCATTGGAAAGAAGCAGTCAACATATCTGTTGAGTGCTGAGTGTGTTGAGTCAGCGCTGACAACAGCGCTACCTCAACGTTGAAAAAAGGAACAAATTTTAATGAACGTTGAGATCAGTGCTGAGTCAGCATTGAAAATTGGAATGTCCCGTACTATGCGTAGATAATAAATAAAATGTATTTTTGCATTCTCTTGTCATATTTTTTCTAAGTGATTCCTGAGATTCAATAAAACTACCCTGGAAACATTACTGCCATGGAAAAAGTATATGAATTAAAGAACTGAAGAAGAATATGAGATAGCTGCTGTATATTTGTGTTTGATACAAGAAGCAAACAAAACTTTTTATATCTATATGAAAAGAACTTTAGTTTTTATTGATAATTGCTTAAGTTCATAAACAACTTTTTGAGGAAAAAAATACATAGTAATTTTAAAGTATTCAGTGCATCTTATTGGTTTGATTATTATTAAAAATAATTCATTTATTAAACGAGAAATTGTATATACATAGGTGGGATTTTTTTATCAACCTCTGATAGTCCATAAAAAGAAGACAAGTGTAAATAACAAAATAAATTTATTACCCAAAGTTAGGTACAAACATGGTTACTTTTTGACATAATCACCATGAAGATTGAGGCATTTTTCATATCTGTGGACGAACTTTTCCATCCCCTCTTCATAGAACATTGCCGCCAATGACTTGAGATGGGCCCTAATGTTGTTTTGAAGATTGTCATTAATCTTGAACCTCTGCCCTCCTACCCAAGTTTTCAGTTCATGAAAGAGGTAGAAATCACTTGGTGCTAAATCAAGACTGGGTGTTTAATTTGTGTTTGTGGCAAAGACTGACAGAAAATGGTTTGGGACACACAGCTGCAGCAATGGAGCAGTGCATGTTCACAGGTTGTCCAAATGAGCAAACATTTTGTTTGTTGCATGCTACGTGAATGCAATTTTTTCTATGATAAATAAAGTGTGCACATCTGATAAATCACAACTAAGTGTTGAGACTTTGAAAGCCATATTATGTGTGAAATATAATATAACAAATTCTTGCAAAAAATTTCATGATATTTTAAATAATGACAGCAATCTATTAAAAAGAATTCACTCAACTGAGAAATATGCAAAAGAATAATAAAGAGTTTTTAAAGATTTATAATAGTATATATAGTCTATTTATTATATTTGTAAATTTTGCATATGTTGAAATTTAAAAAAATATAATACAACTTTTGCATTCTTTAATGATAAAATTTTGTTGCTCTAGAACAGGGATGTCCAACCTGTTGCTCACTTAATATTTTTATGTGGTCCACTGCATCCTAAATTTTTTATGTACATTTTCATTTATTTTGGTTAAGTATGTTGTAAAAATTATTCTCGTTTCACTGAATACACTTTGATGTCATAATGACGTAATTGGTGCTAGAAAATTGTTTTATTTAGAGAACTGTTATGCATATGGGTACTACATATTGTTATGAACAATTCTTTTCGTGCACAAAAAACATCAAAACTGCTAAAAGAAATAGTTAAATAGGAAACACTCAACCTAACATTCTTAGAATTAAGACTAATACCATAAATGTAGATATTGACAATATAATAAAAGGAAAGCAATGTCAAAAATTGCATTGAATTTATTTTTATTTTGTGTGAGTATAATTTTTTTTACTGTCAATAATACAGTATTTTTTGTAATTATATATTTTTGTTCTTAAAATTTTATATTAATATTTTGAACTTTTAAAAAGCANGGAATGTGAAGGCCAAGTAATGTGGTTTGGGCGAACTCGTGCATACACGTAGTGTTGAACATTACATTAACATGCGATTAGTCATCGTTTCTTTGCTTACTAGATATCTCGTAGCAAAGTAGAACTGACAATGAGTTATCTTGAACTACACTTAAGTAAATTTCCAAAAAAAATGACTAAAGACCCTAAACTTTGCGACACCCCAATCGTGGCGCCTTGGCACCCCGGTTGAAAACACTGGGCTATCCCATTGCTACCGTCTTCGACGTTGGGCGTTACTCAATCTCTCAATCTCATTTAAAAGTAGATTTGAATTATATGCAAATCACCGAAATAGTTTTGGCTTTCTATATATGAATGAGATTGCGAATTTAGATGACGAATATTTGTTAAACTGTTGTCAAGATCTTCACTTACGAAGGAGATATCAACGGAACTGAAATGTTTGAAGAGATTAAGATGTTCCGATCGATAACGCAAGCCAATTATTCTGCTCTGGATGCGATAAAGTACATTATAAAAAAACAATCTTTCGGAAGCATACCCAAATTTATTAATTGCGTTACAAATATTGTTAACTACGCCAGTTACCGTGGCTTCAGCTGAACGTAGTTTCTCGCGGTTGAAACTAATAAAAAATATCTTCGATTATCAATAAGCCAAAACCTATTTACATCTCTGTCTATTCTTTCAATAGAAGGCGAAGTAGCAAACACAATCTATTTTGATGACGTAATCAAAGATTTCGCGGCGAAAAAAGTGAGAACAATTATGTAATATTCATCTTAAAACATCCTTTGTATTTATAATAAATAATTCCTTATTGTGAAATTTAAGTATAGGATATTCTGGTAATTTATTCTGAACCCGCAAAATTTTTGAACCGGGCCCCGCGAAAGGTTACGCCTGCCCTGAGTATGATTGATGAAATTTTGATTCGCCTTTTTTTGCATTTCTCGACATTTTGACTCTTGTGAGCCCAAAATCTAAAAAAAAAAAAAAATCTCTTGATATCTTCAGAAGGGTAAGACTTAATTAATTGTTATTGGCGTTTATAATTTTTTTAACTCTATCTCCAAACCTACGAGGTTTCGCATTTTATAACTAGAACTTCGTCCCTGAATGAAACGCAGTGAGAACTTACAAACTCACTTTAGATCGCTACATTAAAGCGAATTGTCGCTCTGCATAAGCAGTGAATTCTTATCTTTATTCTAAAGCTTCCTTAATTTAACTTACATAATAAACGTTGTAAAAAGTATAATAATAATACGTTAATGTATGTAGGTTAGTTAAGGTAGGGGAGAATAGAGTAAAATGGAAAGCTTGCTAGCTTCTCTTGCTGCGCTTCAACAAATTTCTTTGTATGAACCTTGATTTTCATGATACCGCCACTTTTTGGGTCTACAAACCGCCATTACTGTTAATGAATTTACATTTTAGATGGTAACCAAGTTATGTCTTACAAAGTCGAAAATCAACATTGTCTTTTCTTTTAATTAATAATTTTGAAATAATTTCAACTGGAGTGATTTTAATTTCTCGACGAATATTTAACAAAACGAGACCATTTAATCGATTTTTATCCGTGGTATTTCAATAATTTATTTTCAATATTATCTTTTTTCAATAATTTATTAATAAATATAAACTTTTTTTGTGTTTCTTGGGCGCGTGTGTCCATGGCTCTTCGCCTGGATGCATCGGATCTTTTAGAAGGAAATACGTTTTTTCTCTATATCCTGGGATAAATGATTCGAAAATGTTATTGTTTATATTAAACATAAAGAAAATTACTTTCTGAAGCTACATTTAGTAAATTACATATTTATTTTGAACTTATACGTGTATTTTTGTAATCACGAATTTAATCTTGCAAAGTTGGAGAATTCTTCCACATCTAATGAGAAATTATTTTATATTTTCATAGAATAATCGGAGAATTTAATAATCATTAACTATTAGCTGTTAATAAAGTATGAACGAGTGAATTAACTATGTTAATTTGAAATAATCTTAATTTAATGCACAAAATCAATTTTCATTCGGATGACGAACTAGGAGCGATCACAATATAACGCGTTTTATAGGTTATTTTTATACAATTAACGTCTTGTTGATGAAAATGCAGTATTAATTGTTTTAATACTTTGAGATTTATTTTTGTAAATATAAAAAAAATTGATAGAACACTTCCAAAATATCATTAAATTAATTTTATTTCATTTCTATTACTTGGCAACGTTGAAGAATATAGGAATGGATCGTCTGCATTAAAAAAAATGTCTCTCGTTAGATGTCGCTTTACGAATAATGGCTCGTTTGTTTATGTTTAGGAATGCATAGGTCTGTATTGTATTTAATCGAATTATTAAATCGTTTTTTATGGATTTTAACATTAAACCAAGTAAAAGAATTCAGATTATTACACTGGGGAATTCAGAAGTTGGAAAGGTAATTATTAAACGTTTTTATTTAATATATTTTTTTTTATCATAAAACTTCTTGTTTTAGTGCAAAAATATATATAAGAATAATTACAATTATATTTTAAAATATTGTTTACACATCTAAATTTATCTTTTAAGCATTACCCAGTTATTAAGATGATATTTAAAGTTTTACATATTTCTAATCATGCCCAGCAGCTTCAATAACTGCATTATGCCAGATTGTGCAAATTGGGAAAGGATACAAACGAGTATGAAGTTTTTCTTCGTAAATCTGATTATTAAAGACAAACCAACTGCCGAATTATCGAGCTGTAAGCTTGATGCTGCTATTAAAGCGGCCGAGGTAGACAAATCAGGAATACTAGATGGCAAAAGAAGTACTGCAACACATCTCGATAATGGACTAGAAATCTTTGAGGTTACAGGTGAAAAATCACACAGCATCCATCTTCTCTTAAATGCATTAAAGATGATTCCATCCACATCAATTGAATCGGAAGGGCATTCTCGGTAGCAGGACTTACCACCAGCGGCATAGCTAGCATGGGTGTCACCATAAGAATAAAAACTGTTAAAATTAATAAAAATCCGATAAACGTAAAGTATGATTTTATTTAATTAATACAAATAAGAGTCATTAATTAGCAAGTTACAATATTATGATAATAATAGTACAGTTTTATTAAACATTCTTTTGCATTGATGTATGAAAGTGAAAGTTGGGTATGGCAAAAAAAGAATGAGTAGAATTAATATACTCTCATATACATATTATGTACAAACACTTAAAAGCTCTTCTTTCTAGCTTTAACAGCTGCAAACTTGGAAATCACATCTTCAAAATTTATATTTTGTGTTGACTCGTGTTCTATTGTCGGGTGTCACCTGACTGTGAAAAAAGTAAAAACTTAAACAAACCATCACAATGTTTTTCAACGATAAATCACTTAGGCTTGAAGCCATTTTAACCAAGTTATCTATATTAAATAATTTAATTTTACAGAATCTCTTCTGAATCTTATGGCTGCACTAAGTTATTAAACTTAGAAGTTTGATCTAAGTTCATTTTTTTCTCTTTAAATTTTTGACTCAATTCAAAGGCTTTTTATTTTTTTATTTTTGTAAACAGTTTCCAACAAACTTTAATAAATTTTTATTTTGTGAAAATTTCTACATTATTCAAAGGTAAATTTTAATACACATTTTACACAGAATTATTATTATTATTATTATTTTGGAGGTTGCAGGATGTATTAAATTACATAATTACATTACTTAAAAATGAAAAATAATTATATCATCAATTTCAAGATTTATTTTATATCTTAAAAATAATTAATTACATCCTGGGATCCCAGGAAACAGATCACCTTTTTCTCGAAATCCCGGGACAAGCAAAGGATCAGGAAATGAGAAACCCTAGTACTGACACTATGAGTGCTAAATAGTAGAAATCAACTCAGTTTTTAACTTTTCAAATAAGAAAAATTCATAAAGTTACAAATCAAGCCACTAGGAGTCCAGAAGCTGTAATTGTGGTTTAAAACATGACAGAGAATAATTTTAATAGAAATTTATATTCAGTCCTGATCAAATCTACAATACAAATGAAACAGGATTGTTTTACTGTGCCACCCCTAATGGGTCCCTGAATTTTAAACATGAAGTACTGTCAGGTTCAAAAAAAGCAATGGATCACATTACCATATTTTGCTGCTTTAATAGGTCAGAAGTGATAAACAGAAGTTGATAGTCATTGAAAAGCATACTAAACTTTGGTGCTTTACAAGTCTTAGCAATGGACTGTTTACCAGTTAAATATTATGCCAACAAAAATGCATGGATGACTACTGCTTATCCTCATGTATAGTGTTTGAAAAACATTCATCTGGAGTTTCTTCTGGCCATTGGTACACTCAAAGGGGGCAAAAAGGCCCTGACACCCCAAAGTAAAAGGAAAAAACACTACTAAATTTTCCAGAAATCTTTTCCTAATTAAATTAATTTTTATTTATTTATTGAAGGAACATTATTGCAGCACTCTTCATCCAACATTTCCATACAGTGGGAAAAAGGGATTAATCTGACCAGAAAAATCTAACATTACTAGGACTCCAATTCAGGTGGTCCTTGGCCCAACAGTTAAGATTCTTTTGTTTTTTTCATTATGAACAGTTTCAGTATACTTTTGCAGGAAAAGAGAAACCCATGCCATGCAACTTATCATCAGTCATTTGATGTCTTATGGATGGTGTTGTAGGCTTTTGGCCAGTGGCCAGATGGCTGAGCGGTCAAGGTGGCAGCCTACTGCTCTGGGGGACCCGGGTTTGAATCCGAACAGGTCAAAAAATCCCTAGGAATTTTTCGGGGGTGGTCCGTTCGATATGTTGGGCCCCGTCCCTCACCACCCAGCAGCCCCATTGTGGGCCTGGCCGAACCCATAATGGGCTTGCAAAATGAGGTCCTCTTAGTGCCCACAGAGTAGAAAGAGTAGAAAGAAAAGAAAAAAAAAGTAGGCTTTTGGCCTCCTGCTACAGTGCTGGAGCTTTCATCATTATATCTGTACATAGGACTAGTCAGCACAGAAGTCTATCCTCTCTTGCAGCTGTACACTTTGGATGACTGGAGCTCTTGCCAGGTAACAAGCTCTGCATCTGATCATATCTTTCAATGAAGGTCTGTATAGTTGACAATGGAATTTTGAGGTCTGGATATTTTCCTTAATGAATTTCAGTCTTCCTTTTGGAAATGATCTCTCACTCAGTGATATCAGTATGGGAGAATAAAGGCTGACAGATGTGAACATCCACAGTTGCTTGCTAACAAGTGACTAGTAAAACATCTCCAGTGTAATGTATTGGCATATGCAATGCTGCTGCAATATACAAGCTCTTGTTAATTTGGTACATTTGTGTTTATGCTGTATTTGCTGTTTGTATTTCTGGATGAGCTATCCAACTATGTATTATGGAATCACCTATGATCTTGTCTTGCTACCGGGACATTCCAATTTTCAATGTGAGTGTTGAGTGTTGAAGTCAACAATTTGACATTCCAACTTGAGTACAAAGTGCTTAATTCCCATAATTCCATTCTCAGCATGATGGATTCCATTCAAATGTCTTACCAATTACCCACAATTCATTGGAAAGAAGCAGTCAACATATCTGTTGAGTGCTGAGTGTGTTGAGTCAGCGCTGACAACAGCGCTACCTCAACGTTGAAAAAAGGAACAAATTTTAATGAACGTTGAGATCAGTGCTGAGTCAGCATTGAAAATTGGAATGTCCCGTACTATGCGTAGATAATAAATAAAATGTATTTTTGCATTCTCTTGTCATATTTTTTCTAAGTGATTCCTGAGATTCAATAAAACTACCCTGGAAACATTACTGCCATGGAAAAAGTATATGAATTAAAGAACTGAAGAAGAATATGAGATAGCTGCTGTATATTTGTGTTTGATACAAGAAGCAAACAAAACTTTTTATATCTATATGAAAAGAACTTTAGTTTTTATTGATAATTGCTTAAGTTCATAAACAACTTTTTGAGGAAAAAAATACATAGTAATTTTAAAGTATTCAGTGCATCTTATTGGTTTGATTATTATTAAAAATAATTCATTTATTAAACGAGAAATTGTATATACATAGGTGGGATTTTTTTATCAACCTCTGATAGTCCATAAAAAGAAGACAAGTGTAAATAACAAAATAAATTTATTACCCAAAGTTAGGTACAAACATGGTTACTTTTTGACATAATCACCATGAAGATTGAGGCATTTTTCATATCTGTGGACGAACTTTTCCATCCCCTCTTCATAGAACATTGCCGCCAATGACTTGAGATGGGCCCTAATGTTGTTTTGAAGATTGTCATTAATCTTGAACCTCTGCCCTCCTACCCAAGTTTTCAGTTCATGAAAGAGGTAGAAATCACTTGGTGCTAAATCAAGACTGGGTGTTTAATTTGTGTTTGTGGCAAAGACTGACAGAAAATGGTTTGGGACACACAGCTGCAGCAATGGAGCAGTGCATGTTCACAGGTTGTCCAAATGAGCAAACATTTTGTTTGTTGCATGCTACGTGAATGCAATTTTTTCTATGATAAATAAAGTGTGCACATCTGATAAATCACAACTAAGTGTTGAGACTTTGAAAGCCATATTATGTGTGAAATATAATATAACAAATTCTTGCAAAAAATTTCATGATATTTTAAATAATGACAGCAATCTATTAAAAAGAATTCACTCAACTGAGAAATATGCAAATTAANTTGTCTTTGAAAAACATATCATAAAAAAGATACAACAGTTAATAAAATTTAAACATTTAAAATATTATCCCAATTTAAAATCTTGTTTAACCAAAATAGTTTTTCTAAATCTTCCAACAAAGTAAACGCATCTTGTTTTGAGTTGTGTCTAACCCACCCGATAGAGCAAAATCAATTAATTTCGTGATGCGAAGTATCGATCCCTCACACATAATACTGACCGGTCTCGTTATCCAAAATAGAATGGTTTGAAGCATTCTGTATTTTACAGTAACCAGAATTTTATATAAAGGAGAAATTTATTTAAACAATACTTTGCGCTAGAGAAATGCTTTGACTTCATTTAAGTGGACATTCTGTTATTTACAAATTAATTTCTCGCTACACGTTTAATTACAATAAATACATGGCTTTAAAAGTGTATCTATAATGGGAAAAATAGCATCTTTTTTATGATAATTCACCAATTGGTGCATTTTCCAACCACAGATTGTGCATGAACTGATAAAGTTGATCGGATACCGAAACCTGCAATAAAGAGAAAATTAAGATATGGATTTCTGTTTAGGGTAAATTTTGGAATATATTTTTTCCTCACCTTGTAGGGTGTGGGATTGAGATTTCGTTTTATATCTGAACGTAGTGTTTGCAGAGATGATTTAACTCTCTGTCGTATATCTATCAATGTGGGTAACTCACAACAAACCTTTTAATTAGAAGATAAGAAGCACATGATAAACACTATTATTCTATTCATAGATATAATCAATTGCTGTAATTTGTTTACCTTTCCATTTTCCCAGTATTTCTGATACAACGATTCTACTTTTGTAGGTATTACGTATGCTCGTTTTGATTCCTAATCAGAAAAACTAAAATTAATACGAAAGAGAAGTTAATCTGCTTTACCAATTAAATTTTCATCTTGAATTGTCTTGAAGAATTATTTGGAGATGACTTACTTGAAATGGGTGACGACAGAGAACTCTCTCCCCCATCTGTGGGGCAGCTTCTTCGGTCTGTTGTAGTAAATCGATCAGGGCATAACCTGAAAATAAGGATATGTTTAATTTTGCCTCTTCACATATTTAACTACTTGTTATGATTAACAAAATTCTAATAAACTATTGTGAAAACAAAGTATCAATATTTCAGAACAAAATTATTCTTCAAAATTAGATATCTGAGATTTCTCATTTGAAAAAATTGTTGTAATTTATATAAACTAGATTTTCATTGTAGTAATATTTAAATATATATTAATAAATATAATATTTAATAAAATGTAAGTCNTCATATTTTGAACTTTTAAAAAGCATATATTTATATAAGGTGTCTTTATGGCCCACTGAATATAAGTAAATTTCAAATTTGGCCCATAAGGAAAATAAAAATTGGACAATTTCTGATCTAGAACAATTTTTTTCAACAGGACAACCACTCCTCCCCTGTAAATTTTGTCCCACTTCACCAATATTAAAATCTGTTCGCCTTAGTTGTCACTTCAGTTTGAACTATTTAATATTCTTTTCCATTATATTTTGGTACCAAGTGTTTATCAAGTATTTTGGTAAGACTGTTCATCTGAGGTTGGTAAATGTAATATGTCTGTATACTGTGTTGAAGATGCAGAAGACTCCTTGAACCATTCTACTAAATCTTCTAGTAACAAAGCATAAAGAAAGATTCAATTTTGTTAAAATCTATCTGAAGGAGGTGTTAGTGTAGACCAAAAACATTAGTAACAGATTTCTCACTTACATGAAAGTCCTACATAAGGTTGGTAAATTTTATTCCTTGGATCACTTTAGAGGCTGTTCTTTCTTGCCAAGCCAATCAACTTTCAATGATCGTTGCTTGATTATGGCATTTTTGACAAGGAAATCTACTTCAGCAACTGATCTGATGGCCATGGCTTGAGTAATAGCATAGTGGCTTAGATAAACCATGCATGGCATTTGTGATCCATTTATTATTCTAAATCTTCTGAAAGCTGATTGTACACTAGTAAATAACACCAACAAAACCTTCAAAATATACTGGCAAATATAATTTAATATAAAGACACTATGACAAATGTTTTCAGTTTGAATAGAATCTGCTTCAGGTCAAAATCTTCAATAGAATTAGAATGCAAAAGATCAAATTTAAATTTATAAAATTGCTGTAATAGTTTAAGATTAGAACAAGTATAAAAATCACAACATTAAAAATTGAAATAAAAATGAATGAATATATTTGTTATAAAATCATAAGTGAATTAATTGATTTTTTTAATTGCTTATTAATGTTGTTGGAATCATTGAAAAAGGACTGCCAAATATGTGAGATGTTCATTTCCTCCTTAAAATTGATACATTTTCCTTTAGTTTGGCTTTAAAAATTTCCAGAGCTTCTAAAATTTTGATTTGATCAGTGTGAAGGATATGTCTAATGAGACTGGCTTGCTGTAGTTTAGCTTTCACTTTTTTTGAGAAGCGTATATTGCTAGGGTGTTGGTCTGCTTTTTGTTTCGTATATCATATACTCCACCAGTCATTTTTTAAGGGACCTCTTGGTTGAACCAATGTATGGTACAATAGATCTCTGTGAAATCTGTTGTCTCTCACCAGTATATCTCACCCTGGTGTGTTGTAAGTGTTAATAGAGTCTTTGCCATTTCTTAATAACTTACAGACATAACCCATCCATATATAAGTTATTGCCCATTCCCTATTAGTGGCAATTTCTTTGTACAAAGCATTTAATTCCTAGTCATAATAAATTAATATATATTTGCTTGTAGATTCTAAAACCTGTATCGTCCCTGTTAAGATTGAAAGTGGAATTAGCAAGATATGAAGTAAGGAATTATCCAAGGAAATCAATTCAGTGTCAAATGGGCTCACAAGTCAGTAAAAATGAAATTAGTGCTAACTAATTAACAGATACTCTTGGAGGATGCTTCAACATCGACATTCATGACTTATACGGCTATAGTTCCTGATATCCTGGTTCATTTCCTTCCAGTAATGATTCAAGATACATATAGCTTGAATATCATGAAGCTATATCATTTGATGTTCAAGCTGTATATATCAAATGATATTCAAACTGTATATATCATTTGGGCTATGCTCAAATGATTAACTGTCAAGATAGATTTCAAAGATGGTACTTTGCAGAAATGTAGAACAATGAGATGCCAAGGAGACCCAATGGAGTTGTAGAAGACTGTGTGATATAGAATTCCTTTGAATTTGAAATATTGTTGTCATATTCTTGTGTCAATGTCATTCATGAGTTCTAGAATTATTGAGTCAGCAGTATGTTTCAGTTTTTTTTTCAATATTGTATGTTTCATACAATATTGATATTGCCAGTCTGTAATAGTAGTAGTTATGCTACTAATTCCCTTCATTGTTTGGGTGACATTATTGGCTGAGAGAAAGAAATTGATATCAAGGTGTTTTAACCACATTTATGTACCACAGTGATGTTATATTCTTAAAGATGTAATACGTATCAAGCTAATCATTCTAATAGATCTCAAAATAATAGATTAGTGAGCCAACACACATTAGTGAGGTTGCGGCCAAAGTTTCATCTCTAAATCATGAATGTCAAATATTGAGTGCCGCTATCTTGTAAGCGGCGTTTGACGTTCACATTTTAGAGATGAAAACTTCGGCTGCAACCTCACTATTTATTATAAAATAGTATTTAAGATATGTAATAATTTGATTTTTATTAGACTGAATTTGTTAATTAAAAATCATATTTATTTATAAAGAGATTGAACTTTTTAAAACTGATAACAAATTTTGTTTTTTAGACTTGTATTATCAAAAGACTTTGTGAAAAGAGATTTGTCAGCAAGTATATACCAACAATTGGAGTTGATTATGGAGCAAACAGGTAAATTATAATTTTCATCCAAATTAATAATTTTTTCTTTATAAGTAAATGTTAATCATCATTTTTTAAACCAAAAATAAAGTCAAAAAATAATATTTTTCTTCATGTATGAAATAAAACAATAATGCCACACAATAAAATGTAGATGAGATTACAGGAAATCCTTGTTAATTTGAACTTGGATAGTTCAAAGTTCTGTTAGTTTTTTAACTGTGTTTTTGTCTTAACCAAAGATATAGAAATTTGTGTTAAGGAATTGGTTATTTTGAAATATAGCTATTTCAAAATCTGAAGTGAAAATTCTGTACAAACTGTGATATGTGTATGTTAACTGGTTCATTTAGATCAAAATGCCTCCATGCTGTAAGAGAACAATAGACCAAGAACCAGTGGTGTGCTGTCCAGGGAATCTGTGGAAGTGCCACTTCCCTTGTATTTTCTAAAATATAAATACATATTGTGCAATTATTTTCATATTTTAGAGTACTTAATGCATTTATAATAAGATACTTAATTAAAATTAATAGTATCTTATTAAAAATTACTATACTACGAAAGGTGAAAAAAATAATAAGATTGCTATTGTATATTTGAATATAAATTTGTATATGCATATTCCCTACAGAAGTGCTGTATTGTCAAATACAGGATAGCTTCCATGGCAAAAATATTTGAATTGTGTAAAGCAGCCAGATTATAGTAAAATGCTTCCAATGATTCTATCTAGGGCTGGCACAGCTTCCCTATCATCAAATGTCACAGCATGCCATTGCCAATAACAACTCTAACCTGGTCAATATGGTTTTGCTTTTATAGTAACATACCTTTTCGAGTGTCATCTTACCAATGGACAATTTTTTATTTCATAAAATATGGCTGGTTTTTGGGATTGCAAGATTGGGCTAAAAGTAGCAGATTGAAATATTTGTAGGACTAGGTTACTACATTTGGGTGACTACTGCTTTTTTGGTCACTTTTAAAATATTTTGGGCTACATTTTGAGGAATTCTACTTTACTTTTTATAAACCTATCTGGCAATCTATGAGGTTCTCACTGAACATTGCTGTTTTCTTTCATTAATAATTAATAACAACAATATCAATGTGAAGGTAAACAGCACTTCTGTTTGCTTAATAAATTACATCAGTTATGTGGCATTTGGCATATTGTACAGATATATGTAAATCTTGGATATTTGAAGTCATAATTATTTTGTCTCTTGAATTTAAAACTAATGAGGATTTCCTGTATGTACAATTTAAAAGGAAATAGAATACTTTAAATATAGCATCACTATCTCACCATTTTTCTTATGTTAACTGAAACCATCCTTCACAAGCAGAAAATTAATTTGTATCATAGCAATGTTATGTAATGTGAAGTTTCCAGAGGATTGTAGAGCCATGAAAGATAAATTAATGACTATATTTCAGAAAATATGGTACAAAATAATATTTCATTTCAATCAATAAAATATAATTTTGTACCACATTTTCACGGAATGACCTGTATGCTGGTTTAAGAGCACTTATAGATTCCTCTCTAGAGGGCGCATTAAAAAAAGAAACATGTTTTTATTCTAAAACTGTGAAACTGTCAGCATTACATCAAAAACTACAATTATATGATTAATTTCTTCATTTTGTCTTCTTTCTAACAACATAAAATACTCTTAGAATTCTGAAAGAGCTTTTTTTAATGTGTATTTTATTGTTATTTGATTTAAAAACACAAACATATTAAATTTAAGAAATTTGTTGTAAATTAGCTCAGTTTACACATATTGACATCCACTTTGTGTGAAATTTGAGAGGAAGATGTTATTTTTAAGGTCAGGGTAGATGTAGTTGGTCAATGTAGCCTACACTGACTAACTACTACTACTATTAATGTCAATAAGTTGTTAATTCTTTTATGGTTTTAAAATCAGGAAGAGTGTTTTTGTTTACAAGTCAGTCAAATTACAATGTTATTATTTTATTGTACTGGAAAGAATGTTTTCTTTAACATTTAATTAACAACTAGTTTTGTTAGATTCGATTAATTTTATATTTTAGTTGCTGTTTAACTGGCATGCCAGTAACCCTGGGGTTTCTGGCATGCTGGCTATTCTGCAAAAATACAGTAATACTTAATTGTTGTAATTTTATTAATTATTCTTTCATTTATTATATAAATTCTCAAGTACACTGATTATAGTAACTTTGGTATGAGATATAATTTCTTTTACAAAATAAAAAAACTGGAATACAAAGTAAACAGGAAAACCTAAATGAACCAAAGCCATTGGTTAAAAGGTGTGGTTATCTGTGAATTAAAGGTGGTTATTTGTGAACTGAAATCAAACACTTTTCCAGCAGTTTTCTCTTTCAACAAATTGTTTTGGCTCACTTGATAAGCCTGTCTCAGGTCTGTCAAGAATTCCAAACTTCAATGTTCCAAATTGGAATGTTAAGAGGTTTGATGATGTATACTGTGTAATATAATTTTTTTTAATTTTAAAAAGATTAGAACCTCCATACTTTTTATGGCCATGTATTCTCTAACTTTCAGAATCACAAAATGACTTCCTTATTGTGAAATAATATATAATAAGCCTGAGGCAAGCTTATCAAATGACCTAATACATTTGTTTAAAGGTATGATTAATTAAGCAGGAAAGCATTTAGATTCAAATTACTTTAACTCCTTGAGAAAAAAGATAATTATGTATTAATCAAAAACTTTTGCTTCACAAATACTAAGTGATTTCAGCAATATTCTTTTTTATAAAAATATGGAACAAGAGGTAGAGCAAGTTGTTCCTAAAATGTATACTTGTAATATTATATGTCATTTGTTTAATGTATACTTGTAATATTATATGTCATTTTAAAGTAATAGCATAACAAAAATCACATTTCAATTAAAAATATTTGAGGAAAAGCAAAAAAAGAAAAGATTAGTTTCCAAATAGCAATCTTTGGCAGATATATTGCTTAAATAAAATCTATTTAATTGTTACAGTAGAACCTCGAAAACTCGGCCTAATGTGGACCGAAGGTTGGCCGAGTTTGTGAAAATGCCGAGTTATCGGGAATGGGGTTAAAAAAATAAGTATGAGTGTTTCCTCAGAAAATACTGTACTGTACTTGTACGTATTGTTTACTTGAGAATATAACAGAGAATAAACTGCCCAAATACCCTTAAACAAAAGAAAAGTACGTCCTTTATGAAGGCATACAGCCTTTACTACATGAAAATGAAAATTAATGAATACACTGTGTACAGTAATTTACCTGATAAGACAGACCTCAGAAAAATACTTTATGAGAGCTTTTATACTTTTATAAAGCTGTCTATAATGAAAATTAATTAACTAAGGATTTTTTTTGCCCTGCCAGGGTGTGGCCGAGTTATCCGGAGTGCCGGGTTATCGAGAGCCGAGTTTTCGAGGTTCTACTGTATAATATTTGGGATTTCAGATATTTATATTATGTTATGATGAAATAATATAACTATTTTTTTGAGTGAAGTTCAATACAGAAAGAAGTTTTTGATTCTGGATGGGATTCAAATTCTTTATACTTCAACAATATATACTAAAAGCTATATTAAGAAACTACTTTTCAGAGTACAACTTTATATAAAACTGAAAAGTTATATTGAGATTGATTAAGAATTGAGCATATGCTAAAGGTTCCAGTAAAATTACTGATATATTCATGTTGCTTGCTACATCTTGTCTCCATTTTTTTCTTATTAAAATTTTGTTTTGATTCTGAGTAAATGTTCATTTTTCTCTAGATGTAAAATTCAAAGAAAGAAATTAACATGTTAATTTACAAATATAAATCTTATTTATTTATTTATTAGCAAAATCAATATTCAGTTGATTAATGAATATAAAATAAAAAATTTTCTCCAATCGGTATTTAAAACAATAGCATAATCAGGAAAAGGTCCAGGGGCCCAGCCCACTTACTTCTATAAATAAATACATTAAGAAACAAATCAAATAATTATAAGAAAAAGATTTGAATATAATAAATAAAATCTAAGGATAGAGATTTTTCCAGCATTACATGATTGTACACATGTAGTGCATGTTTATTCCAGTACTAAAATAACTGATACATAAATATATATCCAGGGACAAAAGATTAAATTTTATTTACCTTCAAATTAAGAAAAACAATCCCAGTTTTTAAAATCGTTCTAGAAATTATGTATAATGTAGTAAAATTATTGTAAAATTAAATTCATTTATATGAAATATTTTTGTAAAGTTTAGAATAAATACATTACACAATTCTAATTTTGAATCATTTTTTTTTTAGATTATTTAGCAGTAACAATGAAGCTGTTCAATTAAATATATTTGACTTAGCAGGAAATCCAATTTTTTATGAGGTATTATTTTAACTGAATTGATTAGCAAAATCACCACTCATCATATGGAACCATCACATTCCCAAAATTATTTTAATGATTTTTTTAATAATTGGCTAACATTTATAAATATTAATTTCAGATTAGGAATGAATTTTATAACAACATTCATGGAGTGTTACTAGTTTATGATATAAGTAATCAAAAAAGTTTTGAATCTCTTAATTTTTGGTTGTCAGAATTATTACAAATATTAGATTGTGAAAGAGAAAATGTTGCCTGTATTGTGTGTGGAAATAAGGTATGTCCTTTAGAGATTTACTGATACTAAAAGAATACTGTATATACACATATATGTGGAAAATTTATTTATAGTGTGATAAGAAAAGAGAAATTAATGAGCATGAAGGACAACTTTGGGCTGAATATCATGGTTTTCCATACTTTGAAACATCAGCTCTAACTGGAGAAGGTATTCCTGAGATGTTTCAAGTATGTTTCAGAATTATTTATCTTAATTCTTCAAGAATATTTTAATGAACTTTTGACTATTTTATTTACAGTTTTTTATTGATAATATGCTGCATATTTTAAAAGAAGGTAAACCATTGGTATATGGATCAAGATTAGGATATAGCAGAGAACAGTTGGAAGCAATACATAGACTACAGTGGTCAAAAAATAATTATGAAAGATTAGGTCTTATTCAAGGTGCTTCTAAGTAAGTAAATAAATAGATACAAATTAAATCACTTTTAATGTTTTTGTTAATTCTTCCTATTTGTATCATAAACTACTGTTTCAAAGTTAATAAAGGTATTAAATGAAATATTCTAAAATGTATTATAGCTCTGAATGAAGATTAGAATTTAATTATTGAATCAAATAATTTGTAAGTTATAATGAATGCGTAGACTTATGGGAATAATCTTAGAAAAATTGTGTTAAAAATGAAATAATGTATCATATCAATTATTACCACCTACCTAGTATCTAAAATATCACATCTAACAGCAAACACAGAAGTCATGAGGGTCTGGTAGATTTAAAAGGATCTATGGAAAAACATCAGAACCAGAAAGATTAATCTATCTCATAATTCCTGCATGTAGTTATTGTTTCAGTTGTCTTAATTTCTGGTCCAAATTATTTCATAGATATTCAATAAATCAGGAGAGTTGGAGCCATGATATTGACTTTCAAGTGTTATCTTGTTCACCACATTATCCTGGGGAAAATGCCATAGTTCAAAGATATAGCTTATCAGATGTTACCATTTATGGCTACTAATGTTAAGCTAACTGATAGCATTCAGAGAACCTATAAGAACCAAGGGTCTCATTGTAAGCCAGTGCAAGATCTGTATCTGGGGACATCCCAATACTGCTAATACTGATACCATATTGATACTTTCCTTTGATACCAAGTACTTTTTTACTCAATACTTTGGTCCTATACTGATACCAGTGCTTTCCCTGGATATTGGATCTGGTATTGTTATATTTTTCACAGACAGGTAAGGTCTGATAAAACAGGATTTTGCAGCCAGATCAGAAACTAAAATGGAATTTTATACTACATTCAAATTAAGTTAAACTATATAAAACATAATAATAACCAAAAATCAATAAATGTATTACATCAAATTTTATTTCCAGAATCTACATATGCTTAGAGTTCTGATTACTATTAATAAATATTTAGTTAAACATTATGCAATACTTTTGTTTGTTAATCAACTTGGAGCACCAGTGATGTTTCAAATAAGCTACAATTTATATACACTTGCTCACACTAATAATTGTAAAATTTGAACTGAATAAAAAACTTTTAATGCAAAGACATTGTTGTACCTTTTCACCAACAATTTCTTATCCACTCCTACCCATGTATAGTAGTACCTGTAGCACCCATTACCAAGACTGTAGATCTGAGGCTTTTTTATGTACATAAGACATTATATGAGTAAACTGAAGTATTCCCATTCTGAACTAGACAGCCAGGATTCAATTTCCTAGACTAAACAACAAAATATTAATTGCTGGTCTTGGACTCACTCAGCCTTTGTTGTACTTAGAATACCTATCCCTACTTTTATGTGATCAATTTTTTTACACAGGAAAAAAGTTTATTTAAAAATTTTTCAATTTAAATTTTCATTAAAACTGCATTATTGTTAAAAAAAGTTACTATTTTGGTGAAATCAAGAGTTAAGTTTCTTTTTTAAGTACAGTACAATGCTATATGTACTGTACTGTACTGTACATCACAGAATGCCATGTGTCAATTTTGTTTACTGTATTTATGTACAAATAATGTTAATGATAAATTATGTAAATTGCTTATTTTTTCTTCCATTGAAGTTGTGGATCCTATTAAGCATTTTTCTATGGGATGATATAATGTGCATTTTTACGTGATTTTTTACATCTATCATGGTGGCTTTGCCTTCAAGTTATTTTTACTGCTGAGAAGGTACTATACTCATTATGGTGAAGACTGAGTGGGCCCTAGAGCAGCAGTTAATATTTTGTAGCTTAGCCAGGATTCAATTTCCTGGAGTATCCGGTTCATAAGTCGTGTCAATCAGTACTTCAGTTTACACTCATATGATGTCTAAGTACAAAAAAGGAACCCCAGATCTACAGTCTTGCTAATGAGCTCTGTGGATACTACTATACTCACACAGCCCATTAATTGGATATGGGAGTATTAGCAGCTATTTTAAAGCTAAAAACATTAAACATTTGTAACAAACAGCAATGAACCACTAAAAAAAAGACCAAAAACTGAAAAGCCCACAAAAGTGTGATCTCTCTCTTCCAAGACCAACTGCCAACTGATCCAAGTTGATGAACAAAAGTATTGTATAATGTTTACTATTTATAAATATTTAGTTAATCAGTACTCTAAGCATATATAGATTCTGGAAATGAAATTTGACACAATACATTTATTGATTTTTGGTCATTAATATAAAAAACTGATGAAGACTATTAAATATAGTCGAAAACGTTTTTAATTTATTAAATACGTTGCTGGAAATAGTAAGGTGGTTTGATTATTTTAGGTCATTAATATTTTTTATGTAAGTTTAACTTAACTGAAAATAGTGTAAAATTCCATTTTGGTTTCTGATTGGGCTGAAAAATCTAGTTTCAGTCAGACTTTACCTATCTGTGAAAAATGTAACAATATCAGATCCAATACCCAAAGTAAAGTATTGATACTTTTAAAGGTATCAGACCAACAATATAGAAGAAATTATCAATATGGTGTCAGTATCAGCATGTCACTAGTTGTAACATTAGTAGCTTAAATTCTCAAGCAGGTAACTATCACACCATTGACAACAAAATGTAGGAAATGTATTTTGTCATTGATAACATTGCAATTAATGTAATTATAAATACTGCTGACAGTTCCTTCCAATAATGAATCCCTCTAAATCAGAAATGGACTCTGGTCTTTTAAATACTGCCTTCTGGAAAAGGAGAATGTATGAATTAAATACTTTGATATATACTAATACACATGAAGTGTCAATACAGTAGAGCCTCGATTATCCGACCCCCGATTAACCGACACCTCGGTTAACCGACTGTCCTAGTCGGCAAATTTCAAATGTCCGCTAGTGATGTGGCGCTACAATATTTGGCTATGTCTTCGCTACTTTAATATTATTTTTACGTGTTTTAGCTGGAAACACTGGATAGACCATGAAAAGGAGTCAGTATTTAAACGAGGCTTAATTTTCAACGATACAATAGTGACGATTATTATTTTAAAAAATTTTTGTTAGGCTTAACATCGATGAAAATTCAACGCAAAGTAGGTTAATAGCGATATACTAATATATTAATATACTAATTACATGGGATATAATAATATACTACACTAATGGATTTTTTCATACTTTTCGGTTATCTGACTTTTCAATTATCCGACCAACCCCAGTCCCCAATTGAGTCGGATAATTGATGCTCTACTGTATATTACAAAAACTCTGTTGCTGTGGTACAAATGGCGTAGCTCACCATAAGATGAGAAATGGAAGGATAAGGAATAATTTTGTTTAGTTTATTAACTTCTTGCAGACTGTATAGTCTATTCACCCTTAAAATAAAATAAATTACAAATTAAACTAGTGACATGCTGATACTAACTTTAGAATGTATAATAACTACACTTAAGTGTTGTGGTGTTATCAATATCAACTTTTAGCATATGAGGATGTTTGCTAGTACTTTCAGTAGCATAAAGTTACCGTCATCAGATGAATATCGAATACAACAGGTATCAAATTTTAAGTTTTAGAATAATATTTGAAATTAAATATAGCATGTGGATGGAATATAAAATGAATTTGAATTAAAACGATGTTCTAAAAATATAAACATATGCTAAAAGTTGATATTGGTAATGCCACAACACTTAAGTGTAGTTATTATCTATTCACCCTTATAAGATCTATGAGTAAGAAATGAGTCACAGTAGTAAATGAGAAATTGTGAAGTACAAAAACATTAATGAGCCAATAGAGATTGATCTTAAGTTAGGATTTCTTTTAATATGTCATATCATTGACAGTAATAAGTTAATATTCCTTAACAGAGATTCCTAACAAATTTTTGTTAAATATACATGCAAAATGTGTGTGTCAAAAATACTGTATCATTGATAAATTTTACAGTATTTATCAATGATAATTAGTAATGTTGAAATTGAATTTATTTACTATAACATTTTTCTCACAGTTGATGAAATTTATATTATGTATAATATATATTCTAATTTATAGTGTAAATCAGACACCCAACACAATGCCACAAATCAACAGTATTCATTAACCATAATAATCACATCTATAATCCAAGTTTCAACATACTAATCAAATATTTTGATAAGATTTCAAATCCAAAAAGCTCTAAAAATTTTGTATAGTATCCTTGGCAATAAATCAAAGCACCTTTTTAATACTTTTTATTTGGAAAAACTTGTCCATAGAAATATGAGTAATATTGGTATAAGCTTTTTCATTAGGATATACTCATAATATTTCTATGGACAAAAATTTACCCTAGTGCAAAAATTTAATTAATTTCTTTGTATAAATGTTAAATTCAGTTTTTTTCAATAAATATTTACATTATATAACTATAATCTTCTTTTAGAGAAGAAATAAATCGTGCTTATAGAAGAATTGCAATTTTGATTCATCCCGACAAAACAACTATACCTGCCAGCGAAGAAGCCTTCAAGACGCTGGTAACGACCCGTTCCTTGCTGTTACGGCAAGCAAAGTGACCACAATTCTAATTTAACAAAACAATTCTGCTTTTAGATTATATAGTAAAATACATTTTTGTAAGGATATTTATGATATGCAAATCAATAATAACTAAAGTTTGCATAAATTTTATTTGTAAACTAAAGTCTGTATTAATATTAAAAAGTATTTACAGGATCAATTCTCATTAATAAATAGTTTTGCAAATTCTAAAATTTATGTATATAATTTTTGTCTTTGAAAAACATATCATAAAAAAGATACAACAGTTAATAAAATTTAAACATTTAAAATATTATCCCAATTTAAAATCTTGTTTAACCAAAATAGTTTTTCTAAATCTTCCAACAAAGTAAACGCATCTTGTTTTGAGTTGTGTCTAACCCACCCGATAGAGCAAAATCAATTAATTTCGTGATGCGAAGTATCGATCCCTCACACATAATACTGACCGGTCTCGTTATCCAAAATAGAATGGTTTGAAGCATTCTGTATTTTACAGTAACCAGAATTTTATATAAAGGAGAAATTTATTTAAACAATACTTTGCGCTAGAGAAATGCTTTGACTTCATTTAAGTGGACATTCTGTTATTTACAAATTAATTTCTCGCTACACGTTTAATTACAATAAATACATGGCTTTAAAAGTGTATCTATAATGGGAAAAATAGCATCTTTTTTATGATAATTCACCAATTGGTGCATTTTCCAACCACAGATTGTGCATGAACTGATAAAGTTGATCGGATACCGAAACCTGCAATAAAGAGAAAATTAAGATATGGATTTCTGTTTAGGGTAAATTTTGGAATATATTTTTTTCCTCACCTTGTAGGGTGTGGGATTGAGATTTCGTTTTATATCTGAACGTAGTGTTTGCAGAGATGATTTAACTCTCTGTCGTATATCTATCAATGTGGGTAACTCACAACAAACCTTTTAATTAGAAGATAAGAAGCACATGATAAACACTATTATTCTATTCATAGATATAATCAATTGCTGTAATTTGTTTACCTTTCCATTTTCCCAGTATTTCTGATACAATGATTCTACTTTTGTAGGTATTACGTATGCTCGTTTTGATTCCTAATCAGAAAAACTAAAATTAATACGAAAGAGAAGTTAATCTGCTTTACCAATTAAATTTTCATCTTGAATTGTCTTGAAGAATTATTTGGAGATGACTTACTTGAAATGGGTGACGACAGAGAACTCTCTCCCCCATCTGTGGGGCAGCTTCTTCGGTCTGTTGTAGTAAATCGATCAGGGCATAACCTGAAAATAAGGATATGTTTAATTTTGCCTCTTCACATATTTAACTACTTGTTATGATTAACAAAATTCTAATAAACTATTGTGAAAACAAAGTATCAATATTTCAGAACAAAATTATTCTTCAAAATTAGATATCTGAGATTTCTCATTTGAAAAAATTGTTGTAATTTATATAAACTAGATTTTCATTGTAGTAATATTTAAATATATATTAATAAATATAATATTTAATAAAATGTAAGTCAAAATTTTAAAATATGAATATCTGAAAATATTGTGCAAACTACATTTTCACTTTCCAGCACAAATTTAATAATTGGACAAATGTTTTTGAGCTGTTTTACACATCAACTTCAAGTCTACCCATACATTAACTTATTTTTTGTTCTATTTCTGGAACATTTAAATATTGAATATTCATTTAAGACAATTTTTAAATTTTGGAATTTTACAAAAAATTTTAAATATTTAAATACTTAATAATTAGTCAATATATATGTAAAATCTGCTAGAAATCAATCTATTTGTACACCAGGTCATGAGCAAATTTGTCGTCCTTAATTGGGATTTTATATATACCTATCCTTTATATATCCTTAATTGGGACTTTAAATGGGAATGAATACATCATGGTGTTAAGACTATTTCACTTTACCCATCGATATAAATAAAGCTCTGCTTCTGTGCACTGAGATTTTTTTATTTTAGAAAGTGGGTCCCTCCACATTACACCATAAACATACAATAGACTCCCATACAAGGTTCCACATTGTAGGAAATTGCATTGTAGGAAAATGTGTATAGGGGACATACATTATTGGACCAATTTATGCAAATTCAAACATGTCTCTAAATTTTAACTGTTATTGCAAAGGGTCAAAGATTTCCCAAACATTTTCCCAAAATTATAGAGGAAAGCAATTATACAGCAGAACAAGTCTATATCATTGATGAATTTGCTTTGCATTGGAAAAAAATGCCTGACAGAACATATATTGCAAAATATGAGACTTCTGCTTCTGGTTTCAAGGCATCAAAAGACAGGATAACTTACTTTTGTGTTCTAATGCAGCTGGAGAACACATAACTATGCCAATGTTAATTAATCATACATTAAATCAATGTGTAATGAAAAACATAGACAAATCAACACTTCCTGTTCACTGGAGAGCTAATAAAAAAGCATAAATTACATGCAAAATGGTTAAAAATTGGTTTTATAACTGTTTTGTACCAGAGGTCAAAGATTATTTACAACAAAAAATTCTGCTTTAAACTGTTGGCTTCACTGTTCATATATAAATAACTGGTAAGTGAATATTTTCGCTTTTCTAAACAAAAAATCTGAAACTATATGAAAACGTTAAATTTATCTTATGCATTATATGGGACTGTTTATCGTGCTGTATGAGTTCTAGTCGCAATATTTTTGTCACATTATACAAATTTGCATTATATGGGAGTTTATATTTTAATTTATCTCATTCTTCAGTCTTTAAATACAATGATATCACATTCCTATAGCAACACAGGGTACCCATGGACCCCTGTTGAGGACCTATGTGAACTTGTCATTTGAACTCTCGAGAAAAAAATCCAGCAATAAGTTGTTTACTTTCCTGGCAATATTTGATAGCACCATCTATTATGATAATTAAAATTTTTTTTGTATTTTTAACTATTATAAAATGGCAAAAAGCTTAACTTTGAGGGTAGGATGGGTTTTATAAAAAATTGTAAATGCTAATAACAAGTAAAATTGTCATTAAGTTTGACCCTACTGGACCCCCAATATCTCCCCACCCCTTGACATTTAACCACCAAATTTAATAGCATCAATCCCCTAATAAACAAATCTCCCTGCAAAATTTCGGAAATTTTTGACAAAAAGCACAGGAGTTATTAAGCTTCAAAGAGGGTGAACAAAATCATGCCCCCCTCACACAAACATCCATATACACAGAAAAACCCACCAAGTTTTTTTTTGCATTTCTCAATGTTTCAAAGTATCTTGAGTCCAAAAATAATAAAATCTGGAGGGGTCATTTTTTTACTGATCGCTGTACTTTCCCTCTTATATATAACAGATCAGAAAGTAAAAGTATTACCAGAATTTGTGTCAATCATAACATTATTTGCAAGGTAACATTATGTGGATGATATAATCTGGAGATCAATAAATTTGTTTTTATAGATGATTAACACTAATCCATATGGTAAGACCATGTGGATTAGTATCACTATATTGGTCTAACTCAAGTCCTACACGTGAGTTAGACCAATACAGTGATACATCAGCACACTTCTTGGATAAAAACATCAAGTTAAAACAAGAAAGCATAATACCAATGTTTATTACAAACCAGGTTATATGCCATTCTTCGTACCAGTAAACTCAAATGACCCATTCTCATACAAAGTAGCTGCATTCTGTGCATTAGTAAAACAAGCATTCAAACATTTTAGCAACAGAATTGACACAGTAAAAGAATTAAAACACACACCAAGCGTAGCCACAACTCATGGGTATCCAGCATCACTCATACAATGTTTAACACAAAGTTACATAGATAATGGAGAGCAACCAACTTAACACTAATGTACAACAAAACACTCCAGCTGAATCTAGAAGGGTGGTAGTGGATTTTGACATGAAATTTAAATCACTATATGAAGAAATAACAAGGAAAGCAGGGGAAAACTCTCATATCATTGTAATAACACAATTTACTAACTGCTACACAACAACAAAAACAACATAATGCTTTCTAAGGCAACAGGTGTATATGAAGTCCCAATTAAGGATGACAGATTTAATCATGAACTGGAGTACATCGGGGATACAAATAGATCAATTTCTAGCATATTTTACATATATTGACTAGTCGTACATATTCTAAAATTGGAACAATATATATTGACTAGTTATTAAGTATAAAATAGAATAATATTTAAAATTTTTTTATAAAATTCCAAAATTTAAAAAATGTCTTAAATGAATTTTCAATATTTGAATGTTCCAGAAATAGAACAAAAAATAAATTAATATATGGGTAGACCTGAAGTTGATGTGTAAAGCAACGCTAAAACATTTGTACAATTATTAAATTTGTGTTGGAAAGTGAAAAGATTGTTTGCATGATATTATTTGATTTTTTTTTCTAGTTTGAAGTTCTTTCTCATTAGAAAATAAAACAAAGTTCGAGTCACACATGCAATATTTTTGGTTTTGGAGTAAACCTTTGTTAATTTGATAATTTGTCAGCTTAAACAATTTTTAGTTCCAAGAATGCTACACAAATCAAAAATATTCTACTGTAAATGTTATGAAATCTTCATAATAATAAATAAACTTTTATTTATTAAGAATTATTTTATACAGGGAAGTCAGTGAATGTAATAATCAAATAGAACTGAAAATATTGGAAGCTTGTTAATATATGTAAATTAAAGAAAGAAAAGTAATTACCATCTTGTCCATATAATCTGTAAGCATTTTTGCAACCGGGAATTGTCACTTTTGAAACATCCAGACTCAGTTTAATACAAGGCTGTTTGTTGACTTCTACCAACTAAAAGTTAGTAAATGATAAATTACAAATTTTTAAGTTTTTAAAATAAATAAAATTTGATCTGCATTTTGGTTTTCAATGTACAAAACTGGAGATTTTTTGTTTATTTAAAATTCAATTTATTGAAAATTTTAATGATCTTACTTTAAACACGCATCCTAAGGCAGGCTGTTTTTGGCAGGTTACCAAATGAGTGCCAATTCCAAAACAATTGATTTTGTGATCCTAAATGAAAATTTGATTATAAAAAAATTATATAAGCATCCATTTTAAATTCTGACTAGAAATGAATGTAACTACAATATTACCTGTTCGTTTAATGAAAGAATAGTGTCTTCATTGATATCATTACTTGCAACGATGATCAAATTATGAAACCAAGGTAATTTATATCTATTAAAACATCAATATTTTAAAATAATATTTTTGGTTATTAATATAATTATACTGAATATTAAAAATACCAAAAATACGAATATATCTGACTAAACTTTTTAAATAAAAATGCTTAGTAGCATAGATCATGATTAACATGTATTCTTTTTCTAGATAATTGATTTCCTTTAGAGAAAGGCTCCCTCATTTGATTTTTGCATAGAATTATTTTAATTGAAGCTTGAATATTTCTTAAAAATATTCATAATATTATGAATATTCCAAAATTTTATACAGGATGATCTATATGTTTTGTCTTAGTAAAAATAAATGAATTGTTTATGTGACTAAGAATAATGTTTTGTTTCACTATTCACATATTAAAGATATTTCATTTTAATCTTGCAGAATGCAATGTACATATATTAATTCAAAAATACAGGGTGGTAAAGAAAGTCACTTAACACCCCTGCTACAGAATATAGAATGTACCCAAAATTAATTTGCTCATATCAGAACACATTAGACCAAGGGAGAAACAGATTGATGTGTGTTACATGCATAGCTGTCATCAAGATGGCAGCCATATTAAATGCAACTCTGAAATTTTAATGGGAAAGGGGTCTGTAACACATCATTTAGGATTGGGTCTGTAACACATCATTTAGGGTCAGAATTTCACAAGGAATTGATTTCCAAAATATTTATTGACCTACTTTGAACAGTTAGAGTTATTAATGTGTTTCCTTTATTGTTACAGGTTGATGAACAGAAAACACAATGCTTATAATATAGGAAGAACACATTAAAATTGTCATTATGGCAGGAGGAAAAGTTCCAGTGTGATTGCACAGGATTTTAATCAATGTCATACATGCCAAGTGCCTGTGTCACATGCAGCAATTTCCAATCTCCTCCAGAAATTCAGGGAAATGGGACTGATCCATGATAAGAAACATTCAGGCCTGTACAATCATTCTGGAACATCTCTTCCCTGCCATCAGGTCAATTTTGATGAATTCTTCCTGTGTTAGTGACATTGTGTTTTGTCTGTTCTTCAACCTATAACAACAAAGGAAATATTAATAACTCTAACCATTTGAGGTAGGTCAATAAATCTTTCAGCAATCAATTCCTTGTGAAATTCTGATACTAAATGATGTGTCACATGATCCCCTTACCATTTAAAATTTCAGAATTGCATTCAATATGGCTACCATCAAGATGGCTGTTGTGCATATAACACACATCACTGTTTCTCTCTGGTCTAATGTGTTCCTGATAAGTGGAAATTAATTTTGGGTACATTCTATGCTCTGTAGCAGAGGTGTTAAGTGACTTTCTTCACCACCCTGTAATATATAAATTAGCAAACAGACTAGATTGTTTGGGTTAAAAAGGAAGCAAAATTCCAATTTGGTTTCCCATTGATCAATGTCAACACACAAGAATTGTCTAAATACTTTTACAAAATCATCAATTGTATACAGTATTCAAAAAATAAATATATCATCTTAAAAAACAACTGTCTGAATAAGCATAGTCACATTACAATAACCATTTCACACACAAAACTCTTCAATCACTTCCAATCTTTCTTTGAAAGCTTCTAGAATGAGAACAGCAAACATTTCTGAGTCCGCATGTCACATAGTAAGCATACTAATCTTTAAAATTTTTTGTGTGCACTAAAGTTTTAAGCTTTAATAATGATATTTAAATAAATGAAATATATATGCTTTAATTAGAGTATATGTAAAGAAAGCTGATTGAGAAAAAGGATGATCAGGTGATAAACTGAAAAGATGATTGAAAGATAGGTGATAAACCAAAATTACATGCCAGATGATGTTGCTTGATTTGCCACAATTTGCAACCTCTAAAGGATGATGTAACTGCCTCACTGGATATATACATTGCATATATTAAGAAGAAATACTCTTCAATTAGAAAGTATGTATGGTCTTTTGTTGCTGTTAAAATAATGCTACTCAAATGGGATAATTTGCACCCAGAGAAAAATTTGTCAATGGGAGATATATTAAAAACAGTAGCAGAAATTTACATTTTTGACCTTAATTTTGTTGAAAGAAACTTCTTAAATACAATTAAAATCCCAGGCTAAATGATCCTGCAGCGGTTGAAACAATGTTGCCATACATGTGTGAAGAGGGAAGGTGACGTAAGAAAGAGAGGGGGAAGGAGGAGAGGATGGTAAGTTTACAATTTGTAGAAAGATTTCCATGTCAAGGGAGAGGAATCTGCATCATGAAAGTTAATGGTGGTATGTTTGCCAGCAGCCTTATAAATTTCAACTTGCTCTAAATGTCTAAGACATACAGGCAGATTTGTACAGTTTTACACACAAAAATATCAGAAATTGTATCCAGAGGATAGGAAAAAACTGGAAAAATTTCACCATCTGATAAGGCTGCATATTAGATAAACTGGCACTATGTCAGTCCCATGAAGCCGGATTAACAGAAGTTCACTGTATTATAGAAGATAAAATTATATGAATTATGTACTTTAATTTAAAAATCCAACTGCAAATTATTTTGAAACTTCTTTTGTATCAATAAATAGTTTTGCAGATTCAAATGTTTTTAATTTTTGAAAAAAATTTAACAATTAAATTTTTACAGTAATTTAATGATATTGATAATTTAAAAAAAAANAATAGTGACGATTATTATTTTAAAAAATTTTTGTTAGGCTTAACATCGATGAAAATTCAACGCAAAGTAGGTTAATAGCGATATACTAATATATTAATATACTAATTACATGGGATATAATAATATACTACACTAATGGATTTTTTCATACTTTTCGGTTATCTGACTTTTCAATTATCCGACCAACCCCAGTCCCCAATTGAGTCGGATAATTGATGCTCTACTGTATATTACAAAAACTCTGTTGCTGTGGTACAAATGGCGTAGCTCACCATAAGATGAGAAATGGAAGGATAAGGAATAATTTTGTTTAGTTTATTAACTTCTTGCAGACTGTATAGTCTATTCACCCTTAAAATAAAATAAATTACAAATTAAACTAGTGACATGCTGATACTAACTTTAGAATGTATAATAACTACACTTAAGTGTTGTGGTGTTATCAATATCAACTTTTAGCATATGAGGATGTTTGCTAGTACTTTCAGTAGCATAAAGTTACCGTCATCAGATGAATATCGAATACAACAGGTATCAAATTTTAAGTTTTAGAATAATATTTGAAATTAAATATAGCATGTGGATGGAATATAAAATGAATTTGAATTAAAACGATGTTCTAAAAATATAAACATATGCTAAAAGTTGATATTGGTAATGCCACAACACTTAAGTGTAGTTATTATCTATTCACCCTTATAAGATCTATGAGTAAGAAATGAGTCACAGTAGTAAATGAGAAATTGTGAAGTACAAAAACATTAATGAGCCAATAGAGATTGATCTTAAGTTAGGATTTCTTTTAATATGTCATATCATTGACAGTAATAAGTTAATATTCCTTAACAGAGATTCCTAACAAATTTTTGTTAAATATACATGCAAAATGTGTGTGTCAAAAATACTGTATCATTGATAAATTTTACAGTATTTATCAATGATAATTAGTAATGTTGAAATTGAATTTATTTACTATAACATTTTTCTCACAGTTGATGAAATTTATATTATGTATAATATATATTCTAATTTATAGTGTAAATCAGACACCCAACACAATGCCACAAATGAACAGTATTCATTAACCATAATAATCACATCTATAATCCAAGTTTCAACATACTAATCAAATATTTTGATAAGATTTCAAATCCAAAAAGCTCTAAAAATTTTGTATAGTATCCTTGGCAATAAATCAAAGCACCTTTTTAATACTTTTTATTTGGAAAAACTTGTCCATAGAAATATGAGTAATATTGGTATAAGCTTTTTCATTAGGATATACTCATAATATTTCTATGGACAAAAATTTACCCTAGTGCAAAAATTTAATTAATTTCTTTGTATAAATGTTAAATTCAGTTTTTTTCAATAAATATTTACATTATATAACCATAATCTTCTTTTAGAGAAGAAATAAATCGTGCTTATAGAAGAATTGCAATTTTGATTCATCCCGACAAAACAACTATACCTGCCAGCGAAGAAGCCTTCAAGACGCTGGTAACGACCCGTTCCTTGCTGTTACGGCAAGCAAAGTGACCACAATTCTAATTTAACAAAACAATTCTGCTTTTAGATTATATAGTAAAATACATTTTTGTAAGGATATTTATGATATGCAAATCAATAATAACTAAAGTTTGCATAAATTTTATTTGTAAACTAAAGTCTGTATTAATATTAAAAAGTATTTACAGGATCAATTCTCATTAATAAATAGTTTTGCAAATTCTAAAATTTATGTATATAATTTTTGTCTTTGAAAAACATATCATAAAAAAGATACAACAGTTAATAAAATTTAAACATTTAAAATATTATCCCAATTTAAAATCTTGTTTAACCAAAATAGTTTTTCTAAATCTTCCAACAAAGTAAACGCATCTTGTTTTGAGTTGTGTCTAACCCACCCGATAGAGCAAAATCAATTAATTTCGTGATGCGAAGTATCGATCCCTCACACATAATACTGACCGGTCTCGTTATCCAAAATAGAATGGTTTGAAGCATTCTGTATTTTACAGTAACCAGAATTTTATATAAAGGAGAAATTTATTTAAACAATACTTTGCGCTAGAGAAATGCTTTGACTTCATTTAAGTGGACATTCTGTTATTTACAAATTAATTTCTCGCTACACGTTTAATTACAATAAATACATGGCTTTAAAAGTGTATCTATAATGGGAAAAATAGCATCTTTTTTATGATAATTCACCAATTGGTGCATTTTCCAACCACAGATTGTGCATGAACTGATAAAGTTGATCGGATACCGAAACCTGCAATAAAGAGAAAATTAAGATATGGATTTCTGTTTAGGGTAAATTTTGGAATATATTTTTTCCTCACCTTGTAGGGTGTGGGATTGAGATTTCGTTTTATATCTGAACGTAGTGTTTGCAGAGATGATTTAACTCTCTGTCGTATATCTATCAATGTGGGTAACTCACAACAAACCTTTTAATTAGAAGATAAGAAGCACATGATAAACACTATTATTCTATTCATAGATATAATCAATTGCTGTAATTTGTTTACCTTTCCATTTTCCCAGTATTTCTGATACAACGATTCTACTTTTGTAGGTATTACGTATGCTCGTTTTGATTCCTAATCAGAAAAACTAAAATTAATACGAAAGAGAAGTTAATCTGCTTTACCAATTAAATTTTCATCTTGAATTGTCTTGAAGAATTATTTGGAGATGACTTACTTGAAATGGGTGACGACAGAGAACTCTCTCCCCCATCTGTGGGGCAGCTTCTTCGGTCTGTTGTAGTAAATCGATCAGGGCATAACCTGAAAATAAGGATATGTTTAATTTTGCCTCTTCACATATTTAACTACTTGTTATGATTAACAAAATTCTAATAAACTATTGTGAAAACAAAGTATCAATATTTCAGAACAAAATTATTCTTCAAAATTAGATATCTGAGATTTCTCATTTGAAAAAATTGTTGTAATTTATATAAACTAGATTTTCATTGTAGTAATATTTAAATATATATTAATAAATATAATATTTAATAAAATGTAAGTCAAAATTTTAAAATATGAATATCTGAAAATATTGTGCAAACTACATTTTCACTTTCCAGCACAAATTTAATAATTGGACAAATGTTTTTGAGCTGTTTTACACATCAACTTCAAGTCTACCCATACATTAACTTATTTTTTGTTCTATTTCTGGAACATTTAAATATTGAATATTCATTTAAGACAATTTTTAAATTTTGGAATTTTACAAAAAATTTTAAATATTTAAATACTTAATAATTAGTCAATATATATGTAAAATCTGCTAGAAATCAATCTATTTGTACACCAGGTCATGAGCAAATTTGTCGTCCTTAATTGGGATTTTATATATACCTATCCTTTATATATCCTTAATTGGGACTTTAAATGGGAATGAATACATCATGGTGTTAAGACTATTTCACTTTACCCATCGATATAAATAAAGCTCTGCTTCTGTGCACTGAGATTTTTTTATTTTAGAAAGTGGGTCCCTCCACATTACACCATAAACATACAATAGACTCCCATACAAGGTTCCACATTGTAGGAAATTGCATTGTAGGAAAATGTGTATAGGGGACATACATTATTGGACCAATTTATGCAAATTCAAACATGTCTCTAAATTTTAACTGTTATTGCAAAGGGTCAAAGATTTCCCAAACATTTTCCCAAAATTATAGAGGAAAGCAATTATACAGCAGAACAAGTCTATATCATTGATGAATTTGCTTTGCATTGGAAAAAAATGCCTGACAGAACATATATTGCAAAATATGAGACTTCTGCTTCTGGTTTCAAGGCATCAAAAGACAGGATAACTTACTTTTGTGTTCTAATGCAGCTGGAGAACACATAACTATGCCAATGTTAATTAATCATACATTAAATCAATGTGTAATGAAAAACATAGACAAATCAACACTTCCTGTTCACTGGAGAGCTAATAAAAAAGCATAAATTACATGCAAAATGGTTAAAAATTGGTTTTATAACTGTTTTGTACCAGAGGTCAAAGATTATTTACAACAAAAAATTCTGCTTTAAACTGTTGGCTTCACTGTTCATATATAAATAACTGGTAAGTGAATATTTTCGCTTTTCTAAACAAAAAATCTGAAACTATATGAAAACGTTAAATTTATCTTATGCATTATATGGGACTGTTTATCGTGCTGTATGAGTTCTAGTCGCAATATTTTTGTCACATTATACAAATTTGCATTATATGGGAGTTTATATTTTAATTTATCTCATTCTTCAGTCTTTAAATACAATGATATCACATTCCTATAGCAACACAGGGTACCCATGGACCCCTGTTGAGGACCTATGTGAACTTGTCATTTGAACTCTCGAGAAAAAAATCCAGCAATAAGTTGTTTACTTTCCTGGCAATATTTGATAGCACCATCTATTATGATAATTAAAATTTTTTTTGTATTTTTAACTATTATAAAATGGCAAAAAGCTTAACTTTGAGGGTAGGATGGGTTTTATAAAAAATTGTAAATGCTAATAACAAGTAAAATTGTCATTAAGTTTGACCCTACTGGACCCCCAATATCTCCCCACCCCTTGACATTTAACCACCAAATTTAATAGCATCAATCCCCTAATAAACAAATCTCCCTGCAAAATTTCGGAAATTTTTGACAAAAAGCACAGGAGTTATTAAGCTTCAAAGAGGGTGAACAAAATCATGCCCCCCTCACACAAACATCCATATACACAGAAAAACCCACCAAGTTTTTTTTTGCATTTCTCAATGTTTCAAAGTATCTTGAGTCCAAAAATAATAAAATCTGGAGGGGTCATTTTTTTACTGATCGCTGTACTTTCCCTCTTATATATAACAGATCAGAAAGTAAAAGTATTACCAGAATTTGTGTCAATCATAACATTATTTGCAAGGTAACATTATGTGGATGATATAATCTGGAGATCAATAAATTTGTTTTTATAGATGATTAACACTAATCCATATGGTAAGACCATGTGGATTAGTATCACTATATTGGTCTAACTCAAGTCCTACATGTGAGTTAGACCAATACAGTGATACATCAGCACACTTCTTGGATAAAAACATCAAGTTAAAACAAGAAAGCATAATACCAATGTTTATTACAAACCAGGTTATATGCCATTCTTCGTACCAGTAAACTCAAATGACCCATTCTCATACAAAGTAGCTGCATTCTGTGCATTAGTAAAACAAGCATTCAAACATTTTAGCAACAGAATTGACACAGTAAAAGAATTAAAACACACACCAAGCGTAGCCACAACTCATGGGTATCCAGCATCACTCATACAATGTTTAACACAAAGTTACATAGATAATGGAGAGCAACCAACTTAACACTAATGTACAACAAAACACTCCAGCTGAATCTAGAAGGGTGGTAGTGGATTTTGACATGAAATTTAAATCACTATATGAAGAAATAACAAGGAAAGCAGGGGAAAACTCTCATATCATTGTAATAACACAATTTACTAACTGCTACACAACAACAAAAACAACATAATGCTTTCTAAGGCAACAGGTGTATATGAAGTCCCAATTAAGGATGACAGATTTAATCATGAACTGGAGTACATCGGGGATACAAATAGATCAATTTCTAGCATATTTTACATATATTGACTAGTCGTACATATTCTAAAATTGGAACAATATATATTGACTAGTTATTAAGTATAAAATAGAATAATATTTAAAATTTTTTTATAAAATTCCAAAATTTAAAAAATGTCTTAAATGAATTTTCAATATTTGAATGTTCCAGAAATAGAACAAAAAATAAATTAATATATGGGTAGACCTGAAGTTGATGTGTAAAGCAACGCTAAAACATTTGTACAATTATTAAATTTGTGTTGGAAAGTGAAAAGATTGTTTGCATGATATTATTTGATTTTTTTTTCTAGTTTGAAGTTCTTTCTCATTAGAAAATAAAACAAAGTTCGAGTCACACATGCAATATTTTTGGTTTTGGAGTAAACCTTTGTTAATTTGATAATTTGTCAGCTTAAACAATTTTTAGTTCCAAGAATGCTACACAAATCAAAAATATTCTACTGTAAATGTTATGAAATCTTCATAATAATAAATAAACTTTTATTTATTAAGAATTATTTTATACAGGGAAGTCAGTGAATGTAATAATCAAATAGAACTGAAAATATTGGAAGCTTGTTAATATATGTAAATTAAAGAAAGAAAAGTAATTACCATCTTGTCCATATAATCTGTAAGCATTTTTGCAACCGGGAATTGTCACTTTTGAAACATCCAGACTCAGTTTAATACAAGGCTGTTTGTTGACTTCTACCAACTAAAAGTTAGTAAATGATAAATTACAAATTTTTAAGTTTTTAAAATAAATAAAATTTGATCTGCATTTTGGTTTTCAATGTACAAAACTGGAGATTTTTTGTTTATTTAAAATTCAATTTATTGAAAATTTTAATGATCTTACTTTAAACACGCATCCTAAGGCAGGCTGTTTTTGGCAGGTTACCAAATGAGTGCCAATTCCAAAACAATTGATTTTGTGATCCTAAATGAAAATTTGATTATAAAAAAATTATATAAGCATCCATTTTAAATTCTGACTAGAAATGAATGTAACTACAATATTACCTGTTCGTTTAATGAAAGAATAGTGTCTTCATTGATATCATTACTTGCAACGATGATCAAATTATGAAACCAAGGTAATTTATATCTATTAAAACATCAATATTTTAAAATAATATTTTTGGTTATTAATATAATTATACTGAATATTAAAAATACCAAAAATACGAATATATCTGACTAAACTTTTTAAATAAAAATGCTTAGTAGCATAGATCATGATTAACATGTATTCTTTTTCTAGATAATTGATTTCCTTTAGAGAAAGGCTCCCTCATTTGATTTTTGCATAGAATTATTTTAATTGAAGCTTGAATATTTCTTAAAAATATTCATAATATTATGAATATTCCAAAATTTTATACAGGATGATCTATATGTTTTGTCTTAGTAAAAATAAATGAATTGTTTATGTGACTAAGAATAATGTTTTGTTTCACTATTCACATATTAAAGATATTTCATTTTAATCTTGCAGAATGCAATGTACATATATTAATTCAAAAATACAGGGTGGTAAAGAAAGTCACTTAACACCCCTGCTACAGAATATAGAATGTACCCAAAATTAATTTGCTCATATCAGAACACATTAGACCAAGGGAGAAACAGATTGATGTGTGTTACATGCATAGCTGTCATCAAGATGGCAGCCATATTAAATGCAACTCTGAAATTTTAATGGGAAAGGGGTCTGTAACACATCATTTAGGATTGGGTCTGTAACACATCATTTAGGGTCAGAATTTCACAAGGAATTGATTTCCAAAATATTTATTGACCTACTTTGAACAGTTAGAGTTATTAATGTGTTTCCTTTATTGTTACAGGTTGATGAACAGAAAACACAATGCTTATAATATAGGAAGAACACATTAAAATTGTCATTATGGCAGGAGGAAAAGTTCCAGTGTGATTGCACAGGATTTTAATCAATGTCATACATGCCAAGTGCCTGTGTCACATGCAGCAATTTCCAATCTCCTCCAGAAATTCAGGGAAATGGGACTGATCCATGATAAGAAACATTCAGGCCTGTACAATCATTCTGGAACATCTCTTCCCTGCCATCAGGTCAATTTTGATGAATTCTTCCTGTGTTAGTGACATTGTGTTTTGTCTGTTCTTCAACCTATAACAACAAAGGAAATATTAATAACTCTAACCATTTGAGGTAGGTCAATAAATCTTTCAGCAATCAATTCCTTGTGAAATTCTGATACTAAATGATGTGTCACATGATCCCCTTACCATTTAAAATTTCAGAATTGCATTCAATATGGCTACCATCAAGATGGCTGTTGTGCATATAACACACATCACTGTTTCTCTCTGGTCTAATGTGTTCCTGATAAGTGGAAATTAATTTTGGGTACATTCTATGCTCTGTAGCAGAGGTGTTAAGTGACTTTCTTCACCACCCTGTAATATATAAATTAGCAAACAGACTAGATTGTTTGGGTTAAAAAGGAAGCAAAATTCCAATTTGGTTTCCCATTGATCAATGTCAACACACAAGAATTGTCTAAATACTTTTACAAAATCATCAATTGTATACAGTATTCAAAAAATAAATATATCATCTTAAAAAACAACTGTCTGAATAAGCATAGTCACATTACAATAACCATTTCACACACAAAACTCTTCAATCACTTCCAATCTTTCTTTGAAAGCTTCTAGAATGAGAACAGCAAACATTTCTGAGTCCGCATGTCACATAGTAAGCATACTAATCTTTAAAATTTTTTGTGTGCACTAAAGTTTTAAGCTTTAATAATGATATTTAAATAAATGAAATATATATGCTTTAATTAGAGTATATGTAAAGAAAGCTGATTGAGAAAAAGGATGATCAGGTGATAAACTGAAAAGATGATTGAAAGATAGGTGATAAACCAAAATTACATGCCAGATGATGTTGCTTGATTTGCCACAATTTGCAACCTCTAAAGGATGATGTAACTGCCTCACTGGATATATACATTGCATATATTAAGAAGAAATACTCTTCAATTAGAAAGTATGTATGGTCTTTTGTTGCTGTTAAAATAATGCTACTCAAATGGGATAATTTGCACCCAGAGAAAAATTTGTCAATGGGAGATATATTAAAAACAGTAGCAGAAATTTACATTTTTGACCTTAATTTTGTTGAAAGAAACTTCTTAAATACAATTAAAATCCCAGGCTAAATGATCCTGCAGCGGTTGAAACAATGTTGCCATACATGTGTGAAGAGGGAAGGTGACGTAAGAAAGAGAGGGGGAAGGAGGAGAGGATGGTAAGTTTACAATTTGTAGAAAGATTTCCATGTCAAGGGAGAGGAATCTGCATCATGAAAGTTAATGGTGGTATGTTTGCCAGCAGCCTTATAAATTTCAACTTGCTCTAAATGTCTAAGACATACAGGCAGATTTGTACAGTTTTACACACAAAAATATCAGAAATTGTATCCAGAGGATAGGAAAAAACTGGAAAAATTTCACCATCTGATAAGGCTGCATATTAGATAAACTGGCACTATGTCAGTCCCATGAAGCCGGATTAACAGAAGTTCACTGTATTATAGAAGATAAAATTATATGAATTATGTACTTTAATTTAAAAATCCAACTGCAAATTATTTTGAAACTTCTTTTGTATCAATAAATAGTTTTGCAGATTCAAATGTTTTTAATTTTTGAAAAAAATTTAACAATTAAATTTTTACAGTAATTTAATGATATTGATAATTTAAAAAAAAA